>NC_048305.1:86325923-86438774 GCF_013100865.1 Trachemys scripta elegans
CTCACTTCTTCAGATGCAAGAATCTGAAGAAGTGAGGTTCTTACCCATGAAAGCTTATGCTCCCAGTACTTCTGTTAGTCTCAAAGGTGCCACAGGACCCTCTGTTGCTTTTTATGGATTTAAATGAGATTCTGCACAGTTGCAGGGGTCTGGCTGTGCAGAATCAGACTGCAGCATATTGTATTTATTTTAGGGCTACATCGTCCACTGAATTTGAGGGACAAGGAGAGAAACTTACCTGTTCAAGTCCCGATGTATGATTGGTTGTGTAAGATTATGAAGATACTCCATACCTTTGGCAACATCTACAGCAATGATTAATTTAGACTGCAAGTCAAGATTCCTAGATTTAAAACATACAGTACTGGTCAAAACAGACAGAGATAAGACAAATTTACTTACAACGTTCTGAAGAACTCACAATAACCCCAAAGTTGTGTCATCTGCAAATCAGAACCTCCTTTTTAGTTGGTTTATTGTAATTTGAATACAAAATCTCGCCAAGTAAAACAATAATAAACTAGCTAAGAGTTTTGTGATTAATTGCTTGTTTACTTCATGTACCAAATAGTCTGGATTAAAACAATGATTTGGTACATTCCTCTAACTGAAGTGGATAATAAATATTTGCACCACTGGAGTTCTTATCTCCAGAATTATTTATAATAGGGTCATACAAAATGTTAATCAGATACCTCTTCTGTTCATGCAGCAGAGAAAAAAGTGATCCTCCAGAAATATATTGAGTGACTATAGCAAACTGACTTGGATCATCTAAGCAAGCGCCAACAAACTGGATGACGCAAGGATGATTGAGTCGACAGAGGATAGAAACTTCACGGCAAAACATGTCCACATCTGATTTGGAACAGTAGGTATTGGCTCTGTAGCTAATAATTGACATGAAAAGAAATCAAAAGTAAGTGAAAAGTAGCATGAAAATTATGTGGTATGATTTTTTTTGTACTCTAAATTAGGGTACAAACGAACCAAATGGAAAACTCTTTGCAAACTTACCGTTTGATTGCTACTATTTTATTTCTGCATTTTCCCTTATACACTTTTCCAAAAGACCCTAAAATGATTAAAAATAAATAAGCACAAAGATATTTTCTGTGTGCATCAAACTTTTAAGATGGATGCATTCTGCTTTTTGGTACCTGAGCCAATAATCTCATGGAACTCTATTTCAGAGAGCTGAAGATGGAAATGTGATGGCAAACCAGCACGGAGGAGGAGAACATCTGCCTTTTCTGCAAAAGAAAATCGTTATCCTTTTTTGTAAAATGTGTGTGTGCGGGGGAAATAAAAGCACTTAAATTGACAAAAACATTGCACAGTAGCAGCTGATTTTCCTACCATAAATTGGTTGACTGGTAATCCCATTTCTTTTTGTTTCAATACCCATGATAAACCCCAATAATAAACAAGGATTTGCAACATTACAGCTGCCTCAGGGTTTCTTGGCTCTAAAGTCTTATCACTGATGAACACTGTCCCATAAGCATATTCTGTCTGGATCATGTGATTGTTGCATAAAATCCTTTATATAAGGAATTAGTTCCCTATTCTGTGTATCCAGCACTCGCTACCAGTGCTGTGGTTTTTATTTGTGATCTGATCTACTGTTCAACGGCACTTGGAATCTGAACTCTGATGTGCAATTGAATTCACACACCAAACATCCCTAAACTGTTGATCCATGTGGTCTACCACAATGTGCTTATAAGAATATTTCTAAATAGAACATTTTAATATGCGTGGTGATTACATGTAAAGAATATAAGCACTCGAGTACACCCAGAGCTAACGTTTGAAATGGAAAATCAAAAGGATCTCAAAAAATGAAATACCTTTAAATATAAATATGCAGCTGAATTTTTTGGCTATGTCTGCTTCAATACAACACCATTCATTTTTGGATAGCATCTTTCTTACAAAAGTATCCCCAAACATTTCACAGCAGATTTCGGTCTAATGTTTGTTAGCTCTGCATTCATCTATTCATGTTTATTTCTTTAGTATCAATTCACTGTCACATATTTTTTTCTCAAAACAAGAGATTTTGGTTTGAATCTTAAAAAAAAAAAGTCAATTTCTCTGGAAATTTAAAAGTTTAAAGAAAATAAAGAGACATGGTGGGTGAGGTATGGAGATATACCTATCTCATAGAACTGGAAGGGACCCCAAAAAGTCATTGAGTCCAGCCCCCTGCCTTCACTAGCAGGACCAACTACAGATTTTTACCCCAGATCCCTAAGTGGCTCCCTCAAGGGACTCACAACCCTGGATTTAGCAGGCCAATGCTCAAACCACTGAGCTATCCCTCCTCCTAAATAATATAAGGTAATATCTTTGATTGGACCAACTTCTTCAGCTCTGTGTAAGCTTGAAAATGTCTCTCTCTCAGCAACAGAAGTTGGTCCAGTCAAAGGTATTACCTTACCCATCTTGCCTCGCTAATATCCTGGGACCAACAGGGCTACAACAACACTGCATACAAAGGAAACAAATTAAGACCTAAATAGTATGGCTTTGTTCCTGCCAGAAACTGAGCACCTCTGTCTCCACTAAAGTTAATAACTCAGGGTAAGTAAATTGCTTTCCAAAATGCTCTCACAGGAATACAGCTCCTGTTTCGTCACATTTTCTTTACATTTCTAAATAAAAAAAAGCAGGTAAAATTGATCATGTGCAGTATATTCAGGATGATTAACACCTTTAGCAACAGAATATAAAACTTATTCCCCTCCCCCCCACCATTAAAATACCTTTCGTCATGCTTTTAATCTTCCCTAGAGGGGATGGAACAGAGACGTAAGAACCATCTGAAATCAAAGAAGAGAATGAAGTTTATGGACTTTTCCGAGGACAGTATAAATGCCTTTCTTGATCAAAGTAGTAAGGCAATTTTTACTTAAAAAGTAGAGAAAATGTGGGCAAAAATATCACTTTAAACAACCTGACGGGACTGTGAGCTTGTATTTTTAAACACATATGCTGTACATGCTGGGACAGAGCCTCAGTGGGGTGTATTGGCATAGCTCCATTGGTGTCCATTAGAGCTACAGTGATTTATAGTCACAGAAGTTCTGGCCTAATACAGTCATATATGTGGACTGAATTTTCTAAAGAGCTATGGGTCATACTTGCACGTGCTCAGCATCAAACACTGGAGACAAGATTTCCAAAACATTCACCACTCAAAAGATCACTCTTGTGACACTTTTTGGCCAGATTCCCAAAAGAACTCAGCACTCACTCTCCACTGAAAATCTGGCCCCTTGTTTAGATGCCTAAATCGGAGCTGAGCTCTTTTTTAAGATTTGGCCTTGATTGCAGATGCTGAACTTTTAATAACATGACCCTCACCATACAGTATACATGGAGGTATCAAAAGAGGTGATGAACTGATGAAAAAATCTGAGATTTAGCTGTTCCGAGCAGATTTAATTTCTGTGTCTGCATGGGTTACTAGCTTGTTGGAGTTGAAATTCAATGATTTGTGCAAGCTCAACCCTCCAGAGATACACATGTTTCAGAAATGCAGTGTACCTGAACAGGAGCACACTGCACTTGGGCGATCTGGGGTTTCAGGGCCCAATATCAGTCCTATGGATATCAGTGGGAATTTTTCCATTCACTCACTGGGAGCAAATTTGTGCCCTAGGTGTAAATCCATAGAATCTAAGCAAGGATGCTTCATGTCTCATTTTCTCTGTAGATACTTTTCTTAACAAAATATAAAACTTTTGTGAGCCCATCCCACAGCTGAGATTAGCAGATTTATTTCTTGCCACTTGTCACTTAGTCGGCAATGGAGAGGGATATTTTTGTAACAAAAAGAGTAATTAATCCTTGATGTGGGGCAATTGGGTAGCTAAAGACATTCAAAAATATGAAGGATTGGGTTGAGTACAGAAACTTACTGCATGCCAATAATCAAACAGACATCAAAAGAAGACAAAACAAAGAGAATGCCTAAACAAGGTATTAAATATGTAGAAAGGTATGCGTAATGATTATTAAGGAATGATTTTTATTTCAAAGTTCAGTTTTTAATCTCTTACCAGTATCAAAGTGACAACACTACTCTAAGATAAAGGAGAAGTTTGGACACAAATCAGAGACGCATAGTACCTGAAAAACCGGGACACTCATGCCATTAAATTACCTTCAAATATAAACGTACTGTACCAGATAGGGCCTGATCCAAAGCTCACTGATGGCACAGGAAAGATTATCATATATTTCAATGGGCTTTCAAAGGCCCTTTAGACTATAAAGTGACTAGCTTATCAAACTGTACCTCCTCCAGGTTGGGAGTATTCATTACAGGGTGAGTCATCCTGGGGTCTTTTATAATGCTTCAGTAGGGTAACAATGGCATCGTGTCCTAAACGGAGGAATGATGGATTTGCATATTAAATGTCAATATTCATTACTTATTATTTCTTTATACAAAATTAGGAGAGTTTTAAAATAAACAGTGCTTCTGTTTATGAAAACATATAAGGAACATATCCAGTGACTATGATCAGAAATGTGATGTGATTTTGAGCTAGGTGAACATGGGAAAAATCTGGCTGAAAAAAACAAATATAATTTTCACCACAGGTTGGAATGGCATGCGGGTTTGATTACAATAAGAAAAAAAACAAAAACCCCCACACACGTCAGCAAGTTTCAGAGCCTAGGTCAACTGATGGGCTCCAAGGGCTTGCGCTATGGGGTTAAAAATAGCAGTGTAGATGATCAGATTTTCACACGACTCCAAGAGCTGGGACTTCAAGAAACACACCATGAACCATGAGATTTGCTATGAAGTCATGAGAGGTTGCAATACCAAGCAACTGCTTCCATTCCATATTTCAGGCGGGAAAAAGTCATATTGGACTAAAGCTGGAGCCCAAGTTCTGAAATCCGGAGACGGGGGAGGTCTCCCAGCCTGGGTTCTAGCCCAAGACTGCACATCTACACTGCTATTTTTAGCCCCGTAGCTTGAGCCCTGTGTGCCCAAGTCAATTGACCCAGGCTGTGAGACTTGCTGTTGTGGGTTTCTTTGTTTGTTTCTTTTTGCAGTGTACACATATCCACAAATACTACAGTGATAGATGCCAGTATAAAATCCCAAAGTAAAAGCTGAGAAAAATCTTCATTAAAGTCAATGGGGAAAAAACTAAGACTGAAAATATGTCAGCTACTAAAGTCTCAGTAGGCAAAAATATCCTCCATTTTTTTGGTGAATATTTGTCACTCTGTTTCAGCAAGGAAGCAGAGGGGAATAGTACATGCACAGATTAGTGTCTATATTATACTCTCAGTCTCTCAGATGCTTTGATGATTAAAAAAAACCTCCCCAGCACTTCAAAGTGATGTTTGGGGCTCCATTCTGCACACTCAGATCACTCAGAAATGTAGTTTGAGCTCTCCCTCCCGTTCTCTCCTCTTTACCTATCTCAGATTTTTGAATACTGTTGTAAAAGGAGGAATTCCTTATTCTTTTGAGGCTTTGCTCTTGGTTAATTAGATGCATTTTCAACATTGTGTTTGTAATGCTATTTTTGGAATCTCAGAATCCCCATTCCATTATTTCCACTTTTCCCAGGCCAATGGAAAATATTTGGGGAAAATAGCAATTTTATCATGGGTTCTTGCTCCAGGCATCAGCAAGGTTTTCTGTTTGCCTCTCACAAAGAGGAGAGCAGAAAAAACAGATACATTCAGAATGAGATCGTGATGCAGTGCTCACATACCAAATGCTACCTTTCATTTGAACAGCTCTCTTGGCTCTGTTTGCTTGGAAATGTTTTAATTCCCTGCCAACTCAGTGGCACAATTTGTTGGCATTTTCTTAGGGATATTCTTCAGCAACAGCCTAATGAGTGTAAGCATTCTGGCTCATAATGGGCACAAACCTGCCAAGGAAATGCCAGTAAGCTCACAAGCGCTGAAAGATTTCCTCACTAGACTTGTAGAGTCCCAAAGATAGTTCTGTGCAGCTCTAGCAGAGTCCACTATACAGTTTTTCCGTCTCCTGAGATGACACACATAACACTACCTTTGTGTAAAACTGGCTGGTATTTTAATACAGTTGTTGAGGAGGCAAAAATTTCTGCTTGGAGCAAATCTTAAGTAGAGCTATTGGCAACTGATCAGTCAAGACAACCTACTGATTGATGATATGGTGTTCCTTATAACCTTAGCTATTGTATCTTTATATCTACTGTAACTGAACTTCCTATAAGTCCAGTAAGTGATTGACTGCATGCAAGTAATCATTCAAAACCTGGGTCATACAGTTATCAAAATGGGGTTAAGGAAAATGACAATAGTTTATTATTTACTCTGCATTGCAGAAAGATTAACTGAACACTCATCACCTTAATAATTTGGTTATAAAGACACAATAGTAAGTCAAGGGTATAATGGCAACTAGTGTCACATGTAAAAACATACTTGACATATTCATAAAAAAAAAACACCTAAGGATCATATGCAAGAGTCCTGCTGACTCGTCCTGTGGTCCGGTGCTAGTGTTGCCCTGGATTTGAGGGGTGGGTATACCCCAGAATGTGATCAAGCTAATTGAAACCATATTGTGTGCATTCAGCCACCCTGAAGTAATGAAATAGCACACAATATAGTTAAGGGTTAATTTGGAGACAGGATTTCAGAAGTAAGGTCAAAACTAGCTACAGTTTCTGATAATCAGAATGGGAGGAGGGGACAAATAAGTAAACAACCGAGACTGAAAAACCTTGGTGGTTGGAAAACCTTGAGTCTAGACACCTCTGATATTAAAAGTTTATTGAAAGTTAGAAAAGTGATGACACAGGAGGGGTCATTATGACCTACATGTTTTGTAGAAGTTAGTTATAAAAGATTTGCTAATAGAACGTACTTTGGAGCAGTCCTCTGAAGACATCTTGAGAGATGTTTTTCCTGATACCCTTTCTCCCCAGTGGGTGAGCAATTGGCCACTGCAAACCTGCTGTTAATTACTCAATACCGTTCCAGATGTTAGGTAAATATCTGGGATGTTCTAAACCTATTGCTTAATTTGTGTGTGCTTAAATCTAATAAACTGCAGTTTTAGATAGAGCACGCTTACTTGCATGAATCTTATCAGACGGAAGTGCTGTGTTCCTGTTGATTTATTCCTTACACCGCCTGGAGCGAAATAGTTAAGTTGCCCCTGTTGGGGGTTCTGAAAACCCTGGATAACACTAGGACGCTGACCAGAGAAATTCTGCTGACTCACTTGCCACCACTGTTAGTTCCAACCAAGGAATATAAATGTGTTTGAGTGTCTCTCTAATGTAGAAGAATCCAAGAACAAGAGTGGGATCCTACAGGGAGCAAGCCTACAAGCAATGAAACTCAGAAAATGTTTAGACTGAGGTTTGTGATTTGATGCTCTATAACAGAGGTTCTCAAACTAGGGCCGCCGCTTGTTCAGGGAAAGCCCCTGGCGGGCTGGGCTAGTTTGTTTACCTGTCGCGTCCACAGGTTCAGGTGATCGCAGCTCCCAGTGGCCGCAGTTCGCCGCTCCAGGCCAATGAGAGCTGCGGGGAGCGACAGCCAGTACGTCCCTCGGCCCGCACCGCTTCCTGCAGTTCCCATTGGCCTGGAGCGGTGAACCGTGTCCGCTGGTAGCCGCGATCGGCTGAACCTGTGGTCGTGGCAGGTAAACAAACTGGCCCGGCCCTCCAGGGACTTTCCCTGAACAAGCTGCGGCCCTAGTTTGAGAACCACTGCTCTATAATGTAACATAAAGGCAAGGAAGTGGGTGAATTTGGACTAGATTCAGTGTATGTTAGGAGCAGAATAGGAGGAGCACCTGCGTACACAGTGCCTCTAGAATTCATTGGCATTTCTGAGCCAAAGCTACAGCTGCTCTTGTAGGATTCTAATACATTCATGAGACTGTTCCTGTGCATGCCCAAGTCTGTTTCACCACAAAAATGCTATCTCCATTGCATTGTATTTTGTTCAGATGCTCATAGATCCTTTTCTTCTGGAAATAGCAAAATAGTAAAATTTCAGGGCTTCCCAGAGTAGCAGTGCAAAGCAGAACAAAAAGAATATAGTGTGCATATCATCCCTTTATACACAAATCATTTGACCTTCACTATAGTTACCATAGGGGTAAATTAGAAATCTATTCTCTCCTTGATCTCTGGACTCAGCGACCATTGATATCAACAGGAGCACTGTACACAGAAGAGGAGGAGAAAAAGAATATGCCCTATAGTGTTTTCTCTATTCCTGCACTCACAGTATGTGTTTACACTAAGGGAAACATAAACACGTGTTGGGAGCTAAAAGGGCCATGGTCATTTTGTACCAATTATATTTATGCAAATAAATATTAATAACATATTAATGATTTAGAACTATTTTTGATTAATTTTGGTTGGTCTGTAAAACTGCTGTAATCTTCCTTGATCATTCTATAATCCTGGGGCAACTTACTGACTGGTCTTTGAATTAGAGCTGGGCAAAATTTTTTGACTGAGACTGCTTTTGGCAAAAAAAATGCAGATTCAGCGACATTGAACATTTTGAGAATTCATGTCAATTTTGCTGAATTCTTCTATTAAAAACAAAACAATCCCTTCCACAGCCTAAAAAAATAATCCAAAACATTTTCTCGTTTTCTAAACAAAACATTTTGATTTTTTTTATTCAAATCACATTTTTGTTTAGAAAAATTCCTTTGATTGTATTTTTAAAATGCACAAATGTTAAAAAATGCTCAAAATTGAGACAAAATATTTTGTTAGAACCAAAATGCTGGTTGTTGGTTTATTTTGTTTTTTACTTTTTATTCACTGAAAATTTTGAAAATTTTCATTGAGTCTACCCAAAACTTTTATTTTTGGATTTTGCAGAATTGCCAGTGAACTGAAAAATCCATTATTCTCCCAGCTCTAGTTTGCACATATTGCTTAGTGGTGGCAGAAAAAGTGTGGGGTCATAGGAGAGGACATGAGGGCTTATCTATACTGGGAAGTTAGTACGCAGTAAACTAGTGTGTGAATTTAAAGAGCACTAGCTATTCCGCACTAACTCCCCAGGTGGACACTCTTACTGTGCACTGAGTGTGCCGTTGGGCAGATTAGCTTAATTTACTTCCAAAGTGCAGTAAACTACTGAACACTAGAAACTTGTCTACACTGTGAATTACTGAGCACTAGCAAGGGTGTAAATTTTAGTGCACACCAGTGTGTTGTGCACTAACTGTCTGTGTGGGCCCTGCTGGCATGCACTAAAACCTCCCTAGTGCACATTGATGTAGTCCCATTTCAAAGAATACTATATCAATGTGCACTAAGGACCTTTTAGTGGACGCTAGCAGGGTCCACACAGGCAGTGTGTGACATGCTGGTGCACACTAGAATTTACACCCCTGCGGGTGTGCACTGATGCAGCATGTACACAAGCATGTTGGCAGTCTTAGTGAGCAGTTAGAGCAGGGGCTGGCAACGTTCGGCTTGCGGCTCACCAGGGTAAGCACCCTAGCAGGCCGGGCCAGTTTATTTACCTGTTGACATGGCAGGTTCGGCCGATCGCGGCCCCCACTGGCCGCGGTTTGCCGTCCCGGGCCAATGGGGGCCGCGGGAAGCGGCGCGGGCCGAGGGATATGCTGGCCACGGTTTCCCGCTGTCCCCATTGGCCCGGGACGGCGAACCGCGGCCAGTGGGGGCCACGATCGGCCGAACCTGCCGCGTCAGCAGGTAAATAAACTGGCCCGGGGCGCTAGGGTGCTTACCCTGGAGAGCCGTGTTCCAAACGTTGCCAACCCCTGAGTTAGAGTGGTCCACTTGGGGAATCAGTGCTGAATAGCTAGTGTGCACTAACTACTGTGGGCTTTTCCCAAATGTGGACAAGCCCTGATTGCTCACCAAACCCATAGAGAGACTACTCCACTAGCCCTCTATGCCATGAGCTATGGAGTGGTGCTGTATGCCGGGGTAGGGGAAAGGGACTCACACATTCTTATACCTGCAGCCCCCCCAAGCCCAACGATGGTTGTGCACAACTGGAAAAATTTTCAGCAAGAAACAAAGCTTTTGGGTTGAATAGGAAAATGAAAGAAAAGCAGACCACAAATCTGACATGTTAGTGAGGTGGTTCTGTGAGACACATATGGGAAAGTATAATAGGAACCACTGAAAAGTGCTCTGCTCTGAGGAATTTTTGCAGGAAATCAAGGACTGCTATATTCTAATGCACTGCTTCTTATAATGCCTCTTCCAGTCATAAAAGACAAACCCCCATCTATATTAAATAGTTCAGAAACTGCATTTTCTGAACTGTCTTTCTGAAAAAATGGATTTCTTTTACTTTAGCAGCACATTTTTGCAGCTGAGTTTCTGTGGTTCCTAAGGTGATGTTTAGCAATCTAGAATATCTGAGAAGATACACTCCAGCTTGGTTTTCATAACCTTTGATGCCAGGAGCCAGCATGCAGATGGTGGGAGCTCCCTATCTACAGATGCTGCAGGGTTATTTTGTGCTATTATCTTCTACCTGTGGTGTCACTATGTATTTGCAGCAGAAAGTGGAGAATTGAAATACCTTTCTCATAAGCCCACATCAAACAGGTTTGCTCATCTTTTTCTCCACTAGACCTGCTGGGATCACAGGCTACCAGATTCATATCAGCTCCATTATCCAGTAAAAACTGTACTAGACGGATGTGACCATGGTAGCAAGCACAGTGTAATCCTAGAACATCAGAGAAGAAAGAACAGTCACTGTGGTAAGCACAATTGTTACAACATAATTGAACTTGTAGTAATAGCTATAAAACTGGAATTGATTTCCTTGATAAATGAATGTATTATCAGACAAAAGACTGGGCACTGTAAAAACAGAGAATATTATTCTACAAGAGCCAATCTATTGCATGCCCTATAGTAAATGTCAGTACTTATTTTACCATGTGCAATTCACTACCACAATCCTTGATAAGGATGTGAGAACAGAGAGAGAAAGGGCTCCCCCGACCCAGTTTGAGCAGGTCTCCTCCCTTCTTGTATCTCTGCACTTGTATTCCCCATCTATTCAGTGTTCTCCTCTGCACTTTCAAAACACTTCACAGCCCTTCTGCCTACATCTCTGTCCCCAATCCTTATCCACCCAACTTTCTCTCAGGACTGATGCTTTCATCTCCTTAAGCCACTCCCCTCTTTGCACCCTCTTCCATGTCGCCATGCTTAGTTGGAACAGCCACACAATTAATGTACTACTCCCCCCCACACACTGCCAACCTTTTCTGAAAAACCACTTGTTCTATGAAGTGTGCTAGTTATAAAGACCACATGCTGCTTTGTGCTTGGTCAGTGTACTGTACCTGCTCATGCCTTTAAGGCACAATTCTGTCAGGTGCTCTATGCTCTCAATGCCTATTGGCTTCAGTGGGAGTTGAAAATGCTCAGTCCCTTGCAGAATTGGGTACTTAGTCTGTAAATCTGGAATTTCCAAAGGAGCCTAAGTGTGTGAGAATCTCTGTGAAATTCAGTGGGAGACTGAGGACCTCACTCCCACAGGCAGGCACCTTTGGAAATCCCAGCCTAACCACTTCAGGCTTGGAAACTTGTCCTCTGCTTAGTATATTTTACCTGTTAAAAAGTTGGGTGTTATCTATATATACAAATCCTAAATCACAGTCCTCATGATCGTACCTGTATGCCCATCTCTTCCTTGATGATTGATGCTTAAAACATTCTGGTCAAGAAGAAATTTTACAAGTTCTATGTTCTTGCCATAGGTACAGGCACTGCAAGAAATAAACAACAAAATAAAAAAGAACTCCGCAGTCCCCAGAAATAGCAAAATTAATGTTAGTTACCTAAAGATTTCAAAGGAGTTACATTGGCATAAAACCCATGTAACAGAATGGAGAATCTAAATGTGCAAATGAAGGTTTATCTACTAAAACAAATATGGGCTTTTCTGTTACATTGGAAGTATCCTGAATATCCTGCTGCCAATATCAGACACAGTTGTGCAAAATTAATTGGGTCTGTTCTGCAAGTGCTTTTAAAGAACTCTTTACATTTTCATTGTGGCCAAAAATATTTAGAACAAAATTTCACACACATTTTGCTGTGCCACCTTGTTAGATGAAAAGTCTGGAGGACAGGTGGATTTTGGGTATAATGTGGTCCAAGCTTAGATTCCCTTGGTCAGAAAAAGGAAAAGAAGCAATGCTTTATACAGCTGTTGATGAACTTTCAACATCTCTCTCATGCCTACTATTACCATCTGGTTCTGCCTCTTTCTCCACTGTGGCACCTATCTCTCCCTCAGACATGAGTCTAGCATCCACCCCTTCATAGGAGTAGAAGGGACCTCAGGAGATCATCTAGTCCAACCCCCTGCTTAAAGCAGGGCCAACCCCCAAACAGATTTTTGCCCTAGATCCCTAAGTGGCCCTCTTGAGGATTGAACTCACAACCCTGGGTTTAGTAGGCCAATAGTCAAACTACTGAGCTATACCTCCCCTTTCTTCCTGCAGTCCTGCTCCCACTTAGGTTGAAGTGGCAGCTACTGCCAATTTTGCATGCATCTGTAAGCAGAATTCTATTGACAATGGTGTTTAAAATGTCCTACCTGTGAAAAGCTGTTTCACTGAATATATTTTCCTTAGTCAGACTTTCTGTTCCTGACAGCTGGATTATTTCCTTGACAACTTCAAACTTTCCATTGTAACAAGCACTGAAGACAAAGTCAGCAAAGTGTTATTGATAATGCTATGAATTACACCAGTGCAATGCAAAGCAATGCTTCTGTGCATTACTCACAGGTGTAAAGGTGTGTCTCCATAAATATTGGCCACATGGGGCTGAACTTCAAAATTGCTTTGGAGTAGGAACTTCACTATTTCATGATGTCCAAATCGAGAACAGAAGTGTAGAGGAACATGGTCTTCATTGTCCTGAGCATTCACTGTCATTTGAATCAGACAGAGGAAAGTGAACTGTTTATACTTACTTTTTCAGAGAGAGAGAGAGAGAGAGAGTTTGCGCATGCACACTATGAAATCCCAAGACAGTTAATTGATGAAATATTTATGGAACTGCTCCTGCTCCACTGAAATTAATGGGAGCTTTTCCATTGACTTCAATGGATGCAGGATCAGACTGTGTAATCTGACACTGTTCATAATAAATCACCAAGGCCAATTATTCAGGATGTAATTAGTTATTGCAACAGCAGATTTACCGAATCTTTCAATAAAGTTTTCAGTGAAGAAAAGAGGGAGGTATTAATGATTTAGTGGGACTTAGAAAGTGGATTACTGCCAGTGTATTAACAATGTGAAACAAAACTATGATCCAAAGACATTAAGTATAAGAAAACAACCACCAGAGTTATTTCAAATGAGTGGAACAAAATTCATTCACTAAAAAAATCAGGAAGAAAATCTTTCATTGCTGTTCTCTGGAGTGGAAATCCAGAGTTATTTTTAAATAATATATTAGGCTCCTTAAGTACCAGCATTAGAACTATGGAACCAGAAGCAGTTACAGAGTGACAGAAAAAAAATCAAAACAGATGTACAGGAGACACAAGTAAGGATATAATATTTCATGCGCATTAATAAAAATCATTTATAAAAAGCAAACAAAGAAAAAAGGTATTTCCCTCTTCTGGATTTCCCAAGTTTTCCCTTTTTCCTTATGGCTATGTTTTAGGCCTCAATCCTGCAAAGTCTTAGGGTCATAGAGTTTAAGGCCAGAAGGGACCACCTGAGCATCTAGTCCATCCTCCTGTATCATGCAGGGTGCATCGGCACGCTAATCCCGAATCCCAAAATTAGACCAAAGACCACAGGAGACTAGACTATTATGAGCCACAAGCAGAGAACAGGAGGGACTGAGGTGCATCAGTGCGCTAGGCCCCCACAATGGCAGGGAAATGATTATGTGAGATATACCCAGATAATCCTGCTAAGTGACCTGCCCCCACACGCTGCAGAGGAAGGTGAAAACCTCCCAAGGACATTGCCAATCAGACTGATGAGAAAATTCCTTCCCACCCTCACATATGGTTATCAGTTAGACCCTGAGCATGCGAGCAAGAACTAGCCAAGCACTTGTGAGAGAAGACACTTGGCCACTTCAGAGCCCTGACCCTCCCACCTCCAATGTCCCATCTCTAGCCATGGCCGTTCCTGATGCTTCAGAGGAAAAGAAGAAGAAGAAGTAAAAAAAGAAAGGTACACACATTTAACTGTACACCCAGCAATGGTGCAAGATATGGAACTACTTCTTTGAGTGATATTGAGCAGGTTTGTAAATCCTTGCAGGATTGGGATAAGCAATTTTGAGGTTGGGACAGTCTCTCTCTGTGTCTCTTGTACATAATTATACATGGAAGACATACGACTCTGTGAGAGTTTGGAATGGTTGCATTATTCTTGAAAGACAATAACGTTTTATAGCAGTGTCATGGATTTTGTATGTGGTGGCATATATTTTACAAAAGATATATGTTTTAGAAAGAATTTAAAAAAACGTATTGAGACAATTTCTTGTCTCCCTCCACCTGTAAAGCCAGTGGCCTTAGTTACCATGCAACTGTATAAGCCTGAGAAGGAAAGCAAAATTAAAATGAATTAATTTAAAATACCTCTAAACATATCTCAGATACACCAAGGGTCCTGTTGTGATACCAATGCCCTAAACTTCTGTAGGATTATGATTTTCCGGTTTAATTAATATATTTTTCTAAAAAAAAATGCTGGGGGGCAGATTGCACTAATTAGCAATTGGTGCACTTCAGTGGGACCAGGATTTCACCCCAACTCTTCTGAAGTCCATGGCAAAACTCCCATTGACTTGAATCTGTTTCTGTTAGCACTCAAAAGATTAGCAAAAATGCTATTTTCACTGAAAGACAATATCCCACAAAATCTTCCTCCTGTAAATAGTAACTTCTACAGGGGAGGTTTCTTCCTAATCCTCTCAAATTAGCAGCTGGTTTATACCCTGAAGCGTGAGGGTTTATATAAATTCTTTTTATCTAAAGCAGTGATACTCAAACTGAGGCTCGGGAGCCACAAATTACTTTTAATGCGTCTCCTATGGCTCTTCGCAACACATGATATTAAAACACTGTGATTTAATTATTAACCAATCTAAGTTATTAACCGGCCAGGATGCTTTTGCAATGTTATTAACCAATTGTAGAATACTTGGTCAGTCAGTGTGTGTGTGTATGTACAAATTGTTTCATTTACAATTTATATACTGTACATAGTAAATGAAACAATGAATTCACACTACTGTGGCTCTTTTGGGTAATGTTGATCGCTAATTTGGCTCCTGAAGCACTGAGGTCTGAGTATCACTAATCTAAAGTAACTGTGGATGTTCACAGTACCCATATAAATTGTCCATCACCCTTTTGGAGCCAACAAGCTCTTGGCTTCAATGATATATTGTGGCAATAAGTTTCATGGGTTAGTTATGCATTGTGCAAAATCAGTATTAAGTTTGTTGCTTTTCAGTTCCATCAACTGTCCTTTTGTTTTCCTCTCTAGACCATTCATTATTTTGTATAGCTCTATTGTGTCACCTTTGAGTTCTTACCACTGTCATCTGTCATGGTGCCAGAGGCTAACTCATTTGGAACTAGCATAAATAAGGCTTGGTCCACACTGGGGCGGGGGATCGATGTAGGAAACGCAACTTCAGCTACAAGAATAGCGTAGCTGAAGTCGACGTTTCCTAGATCGAACTAAGTTTACTTACTGCGGGTCCACGCGGCATAGGCAAGCTCCCCCGTCGACAGCGCTTCCTCCTCTCGGCGAGCAAGAGTTCCGCAGTTGACGGGGGAGCGCTTCTGGGATCGATTTATCGCATCCAGTTGAGACCGATAAATCGATCCGAGAAGATCGATCTCTACCCACCGAATCAGGCGGGTAGTGTGGACCTAGCCTAAGAGGGAAATAAAATGTCAAAGTTCAACACTCCTAGAAGACTTTCAGTCTGATAAGCCCACCAAGTGACCTGAGAGGCAGGAGAACTTCCGCACATTCCAAACCACAACAAAGAGCAAGCACGGAGAGCGGTGAAGCAGAGCTTGGCACATTCATTTATGCCCTGGAGAGTGAAGCTGAAACTATTTATAAAGCATTTCCTTTTGCTGAGGTGGGAGATAAGAATAACATTGACATTGTTTTTTAAAAAATGAAATGAGCATTTTCATTCCCAAAAGGAATGTAATAGACAAACAGGGATATATTCCCCAAGGGAGCAGAGGCCCAGAAAAAGCATGAAAGCTTTCATAAGGTAATTATAGGAACAGGGAGTGCATTGTGATTTTGGCATCGGTAAGGAGGAATGTATAGAGATCATCTAATAGTTGGATCTTAAAAAAGGAACTTTTAGAAAAATCACAGCTAATGTCTGAATTAACCCTGGGACAGCTGGTGCCGCTGGCATGGCAGTCTGAGATAGCAAAATGCAAGTCAGACAGCAAGAAAATAGTAGATGCATGGTAAATAAAGAAGAAAAGAATAAATTCCAATTGGGGAAAAAGAGAAGCACCATAAAAAAATTACCTTTCAGACCATCAAGTAACCTGGGTAGAAATATGACAGGTATGGCAATTGCCAAGGAGCCAAAAGCCAAGGAAATAGCCCAAGTGAGGGTTTCCTGTTTACAGGAATCTGTATTCAGAAACAAGCAGGCTTGTCCTGTTAATCTTACAATCTGATATCTAAGTTCAATTTGACTTTAACTGACAGAGGTGATTGTGATTTGCAGAGAGACTTTTAAGATGAGCCACAGCCGAGGATAATGTTCAGTAGTCTGAAGGGGCAGATAAGTTTCCTAGGTTAATAAAAAACCCATAGGACCTACACAGGCAATGAATACATGTTTGACAACCACTGCAGCAGTCTACTAGATCAAACCGTGGTCACTGATAGGGGCTTCATAAAAGGCAGAAGAAAAAAAAATTGCATTATACCTGTGTGAAGACAATGGACATACTAGTCTACTAGCTATTGATTACTTTTCTAGATTTGTAGAGATTCTACTTCTTACTATACCCACTAGGTGGCAAAACAGATAAAAGGCATCTTTTCTCATTTTGGAGGAATAGTCACCCATAACAGACCATAATCTGCCAATTTAGAGTTCCAAGCTTTTGAGAAACAATGATTTCAAGAATATTACTTCCAGCTCCCACCACTCTCAAGGGAATAGAATCTAAAAGAGAGCATTCTAAAAAAATAAACCTGAATCTTGCCTCCATGTTCTACTGAGTTAATAGGGAAACCCCCATATCAGGCACAAAAGTAAGACACTTCAGCTGGTTGAGTCCACAGTTAAGAATAATATTGTCAAACTCAGAGGCAAATCTTCAACCTAAGTGGCCCTGTTTAAAGGATGTGAAGCTGAGAAACAATAAATATAAAGGGTCTCAGTCTTTCTTCTTCAACCATCAGAATGAATATCAAAGTCTATCCAATCTTAAATTAGGAGACCCAGTCTTGATAATCTTGGAGACAGAATAAAATTGGACAGCACCAGCTGTTGTTGTAAGGCATAGTTGCACCAATATTCCACATGAGTGCACCCAAGAGGGAGACTACTGATCAAGATACTCAGCAGCATGGAAGAAACAGGTGGCATCTTCAGATGGTTCCAAACCCAGCAGAATTGCTATATGACTCTACTTGAAATGTTCTTTTAGTGAATGGAGATAATGCCATTGAGAAGAACCTGAAGACTATTAAACTGGAGCCTACAGTCCTAGAATTTGATCAGCTAAACGAATCAGCTGGACAAAACTCTCTTGAAGAGATATGTTGTGTTTCTTTCAACCTGTAGCAGAAAGAGAGGCAGCAGGGAGATGAGGAAAATTCTAGGAAGCAGTTCGACAGTGAAACATGATGGATGTGTGTGTTATTTTAGGGATAATTCTCTCTTCTATTCTAAGAAAGTTCTTTGTTCAGTGTTAAAAGAAAGTGATTCTTTACCATTGTCACATGACAGAAGGATCAAGTTACATGAATAGTAACATTGATTGACACGAAGAAGTGTTTGCGGGATCTGATCCAAAATCAGCATGTTTTGTATTGTAACCTAATAAAGAATTTACTACTATCATACAGTTTTATTTGGATTATTTGAAATGGAACTTACCGAGATACTGTATAATGCAAATAGGTAAAAATAATGAAAGCATAAATAATACTAACAGCATATTAAAATAATGGGAGCACAGTGAAAAGAGGAGAGAATGATAAAAACGTGAAAAAACATACAAAAATGAGATTTTTCATGCTAAACAAATCAAGGTCAGCAATTAGATGTTTTCAATATTAAGGGAATTTCAAGTGATAATAGTTCATAAAGGTAAATTAACTTTTAAAATGTATTAGAGGCCTAAAATAAATTGAGAGTTTATAAGAATCTGATCAAAATGCACTGCCACTGTCTTGGTAGGGCCACAATATTTAAGAAAAATGTTTTATTTATCTGGTTATTCTACTAAGAGTCCTTTCCAATAGCGTTCATATTGCATATTAGGGAATTCCATATAAACAAACTATAGGACTAGCATTTGGAGAGAGAGTGCACTGTGCTTGCAGCCTATTGGTTACAATATAAAATACATGAATAATGCATTTGTGTATTTCCTTTTATATACCTTTGTGATGGGGATGAAGTACATTGGGACACCCTGGATTTAGTAAATATTAGTAAAGTTTGGCCATACTTTGACCTTTTCATTATGTTGCAGTGGTCACTGCTTTTCTTTCTCTATTTCAGAGACATGAGAGAGGAATTGAATGTCCAACCAGTCAATATATATTAAAATGAATAGGTCAAACTCAGGAAACATATTGCTGAATTTCAGAGCATGTTTTCAGATTCCTTTGGATAATTTTATATCATAAATTATTTTCATGCTTAAATGTTTATGAGTTCTTCCTCTGTTGCCATGCTGATTTCAAGTTTCAAAATGTGCTACTTTGGGGGTAAGACATTTTCAGCTTTTTTTGCTTTTTCTATTGAGGAATGTATAGATTTTAAAATAAATAATCTTGAATGGGGCCCTAATTTCCTCTTCTTTTGGAATAAATTAACTAAGTGATGATAAGCCTTTTACAGCCTTGTATGGTGAATGCACATCTCTTCTCCTCTCCCTTTCCCCCTTTATTATAATTATATTGCTTCAGTGAGCACATATCAAAACTTAAATATCAAGGGCTCACTGTTCAAAAAAATACTTACAAGTCTGAGTCATGCTGTTTCCCCATTTCTTCCTAATGAGTGAGTAGGAGGGATGTAATACATTCATGACTCTCAGAGAACATGTTAAATTTATACTCCCAGATACCAGTAAGTAGGAGGAGTGTGGGTGCAGACACAGTTATGGCATAACTTGCAGAACAGGTCTATGACACTGTGGAAATCATGTATATGAATGATGCTGCTTTTGGCACCACTGGTTTTGGAGCTGTGCACAGAAAACCTGAGTCCCGGGTGAAATGATCAAAGGAAAAAGACATATGGACTGTTGGCCTTTTGTATGGTGTGGTTATTTAGCAAAGAATAGTATATTGATAGATATGAGAGTGAGAGCGATATTAGAATAGATATAGCTATACCCCCAAATATATATAGACCCCAATTCAGGACAACATTTCTATTCCGAACAGCACTGAATCATGTGCTTAACTCTAACCATGTGCTCATAATCCATTGAAGTCAATGGCACTTATGCATATGTTTAAGTGCTGTCATGAATAGGGATGGATTTCAGCACAAGCTCATGTGCTTTCCTGGATTTAGAATTTAGGCCATTTACTGCAGGCTTGAGAATGCTGTACTCACACATACAAAACTCCCACAATGACCACCTCCCACTGAAATTAACTGAAAGATTCCCATTGACTTCAATAGGCATTGGATCAGGAACTGACTAAGGATTGCAAGCCTGGGAATTTTATATGATTTTCAAATATGGATAGATGGAATCATTTTTATGCTCTGTCTGATGTGCTCCATTGTGTTAATTAATGACTAGCTATGAATATTGATTGGCAGAAGACATCAAATGGGGTTCTAGATTGTGAGACTGAAGTAGAATAATTTTGATAACTTTGTTCTGACTATAATATGTAGGATTCTTGTAGCAAATTCCAATTGCCCCTGTCCCCTTCTGTGTTGCTTTTAATTAGGTCTCTTGAGGTCACATGGAGATTGTCTTCCTGGGCAAAATCCTGACCCAACACAAATCAATGGAAGTTTTCCCACTGACTTGTATGGGGCCAGGAATTTATGCAATGTATTTGGGATATAAGTGTGTTAACAGTAGTAATATTAAAGTCAATAGCTTTATTAAAAATAAGTACTTTTTTCAGACCATATGCTGTCACTTTTTGAAAGCTCTTTTTTGTCCTATATCTGAAGATGAGAAATATCCCTTTCAATAACTTGAATATAGGGCTGTCCAATTTGTCTACAAGAACATCTGAACTAATACATTTCACATACATTTTTTAGCTAGTTAATTACAAGTTTTAGTATTTATAATATTTTTCAAGGTGTCTACAGATACACACAAGTATCTATCATGTGAGTATCACAAAGACAGATATGTAATAGAGGCATCCTCAAGATAAATTGCAGAGTTGTGATGAATTGCAATATCCAATTGCAGTATCCAATATATTGTAGTTATCACGTACGTTTGACTGTCTCACCCACCCTCTGCTCACCACTTAAACTGTCTAACTCCCTCAAAAATCAGCCTACCAGAAAAATGTGTATGTCTCTTTCTCCCTCCCAGAATTGTCCAGAAGAGGCAGTAGTTGGTCCTGCACAGATACAGGATTAAGATTCAACATCTCATAATTCTGCAGAGCTAGACATGGGAGCTTTATATCGGCAAGAGCTTTATGTCGGCAAGAGCAGAGTCTCCCACAAAGAGACACAGCACTTGCTTCTAGCAGTGTCCCAGGATGGCGAGGATGCCACAACAATTTTATGTGTAGAAAAGCTAGCTTAGGTTATTTTAGAAGAGGTTTTACAAGTGTATTATTTATAGTTCTCCTCTCCCCACAGGCCCTTTACAAACAGACTCCTGGGACAAGCCTCTCCTTTCCTCCCACGTGACACTAAGCTCCGGAAATGAGGGAGATGGGAGTGGGGTAGCGACGATGTCATTAAGCCACTTTTGTGTCTGCTGAGTTTTCAGCTTTAGGGCTGTTCTAATTAATGCTTAGCTGCAACAGCCCCCTAGTAGCTGTTCCACAATGGAGTTGGAGCAGAGCAGTACTCTGCCCATGCAACCCCTCCCACCCCAAGAATGTCCCAGCCCAACAAAGGTTTGGTATAGAGTCATTTTCCTGTCTCTGCACTGTAGGGAACCTCTCACACAGGGAGTTTTACCGGGTGCCTTTTTTGATAAGTTTTGTGCCCTTTATGTTATTGAAGCTGTATAAAGGAGCTGAAATAGAACAGCAAATCCAGTCCATGGTAACTAAAGCACATGGTTTTACAACTAATGGGATGAAAGAAACCCTGACATATATTTCCACAACACAATTTTTTTCTTTTGCTTAATCTATGGCATATACAGAATATATAATGATGTGGAATTGTGTAGCAATTTCATTGGCATTAGCTTGTTATGACCTGTAAAACTCACTCAGAGATTCTGAAATTTGGAAATAATGCAAACATTTATGCTGATAAACCTTTACACTGTTCCACCTGGTCATGTATTAAACACACACAGACACACAAACTTATATTACACTGAAAATTTTATAATGAATAATGCATTACAAAAATTCCATTTTTCTTTTTCTGTTCACAAATTGTGTGTGAACAGATTATGGTTTCCTCAATATTACTATTATTACTTGAAAATATTTACCACATAATTTCTACTTAATATCCTTCATCTGTAGCTTGTTCGCTAACAGTTTATTGTGGGTATTTGATATTCAAAATCTGAATTGTTTAGATTGGACACATACATCACATGAGAAGCCAACACAAAGAGGGCAGAAACATAGACAAAGCATATTTAGAATATGACAGAATTTTTTTTGCACTAGTCACCAACTTCAGTATACAAACACACATGCACACACCATATCAGAAAGCAAAATCCAAGGCTTGTGCAGAGTATGTGTCAGCGTTTGACACTATATACAACATATAATTATAATGTGCTTTTAAAATCTTCCCTTACCATCTGCCTTGCTGCCCTCTTCCATCAAGAGTTTTGCAATATTAAGAAACCCTTTGGCAGAAGCTAAGTGGAGGGGCCTGTCTCCAACTTCCCCGCTCACATTCACATCAGCACCAAACTTCAGCAAGAGGTGGGTAACCTAAATATTTCATCAATGTAAATTAGATCATCAAGTGAAAACAAACAATTCAATGAAACCAAAACATAAGAACGGCCATATTGGGTCAGACCAAAGTCCATCTAGCCCAGTATCCTGTCTTCCGACTGTGAACAGAACAGGTAATTATCAAATGATCCTTTTACCTGTCACCCATTCCCAGCTTCTGGCAAACAAAGGCTAGAGACACCATCTCTGCCCATCCTGGCTAATAGCCATTGAGGGACCTATCCTCCAGGAACTTATCTAGTTCTTTTTTGAACCCTGTTATAGTCTTGGTCTTCGCAACATCCTCTGGCAAGGAGTTCCACAGGTTGACTGTGCGTTATGTGAAGAAATACTTCCTTTTATTTGTTTTAAACCTGCTACCAATTAATTGCATTTGGTAATCCCTAGTTCTTGTGTTAAAGTTTACTCTGTATTGGATTGCTTAACATCTTGAGTGAGAAAGCTCTATTTTTTTAAATTAAAACTGGGTTATATAAGTATATATAATTTATTTTCATTAAACTCATTATAAATTCCATTTGTAAGTTATATATCTATAAAATATTACATTGTTCACTAGCAAATGTCAGTTCATTTTCTTAAATGATATGGATAGCAAGGAGTTGGGAAAAAGACACACTTATTTGTTTAACTGACCTAGTCAGCATAATAAAGTAGATGTCCTTAACATCCATAAATTAGTTATGTCAGAGTCGTAGCTTCCTTCAGAAAGTAGAGTCCCTTATCACAAAAGCACCATATGCATTTTAGCATAATTTCACAAGACTGTGACTATTTGTTCAAAAGTGGTTCACGGGAAATAAGCAAACTAATCTCTCAGCCCAACATGTAAAGAGTTTCTTACTATTACTGGATGATGAGGTGAATATATAAAAAAGGAGGGTGCAGGAATGCATGCTTTGTGCACATCCTTACTGTTATTGAACCATAGAAGTATAGCGTTTTCAATCATCTGTTCTCTTGGAGTCTGTCCTTTCAAAAGCATTTTCCTGGGAATGACTCTCCAACGCACTCTAAGTAAACGTCAGTGAAATGAAAAATATACTCTACCTAGAGGTCATGCTTTGAAACTCTGAAAATGTCCCAGCATATGCATGTTTCCAGGAAAAGAAAGGCACCGGGACTGACTCACATAAGCCAACACAGACACAGGGCTACTTTTGAACCAAAGGATCTCCTGCAGTGCAAACGAGTATATTGTCCTCTAAGCCACAGACACTTCTACATTAGCAAAGAGAAATGGGATTAGGAGGGTTTGATGATAACTTAGGGCCAAGGCTTCAGTGCTTTTTTAAAATTTCACTGCTGGTGAGAGTAAGACAAGCAAGATTTAGCCCTCTGCATCCACAACGTGCTGGGTGAAATCCTGGCTCCATTGGATCCATTAGTTTTCCCATTAACTTTCATGGGGGCCGGATTTCACTCATTAAATCCAAGGTGCACCAATCCATTTGTTATTGAGTACTATGTGTAAGCGGGGGAATGGTCCCGCTATTGTGGGGAACTTTCCTGGCTTCTGCACTACCCCNAAAACACCCCACTGAATGTTAGTAAGGGGGCAACAGTCCCCTTACATATGGGTCATTTATACACATTTCTGTAGCGGTATTTAAACTGATACACCTAATGGATACAAGGCAGCTTCAAGGTTCAGCATTGTATGAATTGTATCTCTGGGTGAGAAGCCCTTTTATAGGTTAGAAAAACTCTCTCTCATGAATGGCAACTAATTTCAAGAACTCTTTTGGGGGGGGGTAGTAAATTTGGCTGGTGATCCTAGCAGTGGGTAGTTAAAACATGAATATCCACATTCCTATGAGCTTTCAAACACCTGAAAATGTCAGATATAGTTAAAGGCAAAACTTAAGGATGTGAAAGCCTCTCTCTAGTAGGACCCTTCCAAATATAAAGACAGGCTGGCTGACAGTAAACCTACATATGGCTCGTAGTGTGAGTGCACTCTTTCATCTTTGTCAGATTCTTCCCATTTAGTTACCTGTTCATGGCCATAGTATGCTGCAATGTGTAATGGGGTGAAAAACACTGCATCTTGAACATTGACATAAGCTCCATGCTGCAAAAGTATATCCACAGCCTAGAAGAAAAAGAAATAAAAGATTCCAATTAGAAGCTCTGTATGTGGTAACCTTATAATAAAATTCTATAACATTATGCCAAGAAAGAACAGACACCAACCTATAAAGGCGGAGAACTCCATACAGCATATAAAAGTGATTAACTTACAGTACTATAACTGAACACTGAATGTCACTGATGCCTTATAAATAACCTGAAAATGTATTTGCCAATAAAATGCCTGATTTGTGAAGGGAGAGGCCCAGAAATGACTGACTCAGAAGGCTCAAAATAGCCTTTAATTTTCTTTTAGGCTTCGTGAACAAACACCAATAAACATATCACAGTTCTTAAAAATAAAATAAAATAGAATAAAATAAAATAAAATAAAATAAAATAAAATGACCCCTTTAAATGTAAATGCATGCAGGTAAATTCACAAGTATAATTCACTCAATGTGTAAAGACTTCAGTGTATTTTAGAAGATAATAGCCCTTAGACTTCAATAAATAACCAAAGTGGTTTCTTTCAAATTTTCACTCTCTTAGTCATTCTGGAGGCCAATGGTTTGGTCGAGCAGCTATTAATTTTGAAGCATTGGCCTTCTGAATAACTGTTAAAATGGAAATTTGAATTAAACCATTTTGGATTATTTATTGAAGCCTAAACACCGTTATTTTTTTGAAGCCCAAGGGTGTCTTTATACCCAGTAAGGGTCTTGTGCCACAGATCATTTGCATAATTCTACATACAGTTTTATGGAATGCTATTGTTTTTACATGTAGCCTGCATGTGAGTCTAATGATTGTGAAAGGTGCTGGAGTGACAACCCTAGAAATTATCCACAGCATGGGGAGCAGCAGGGAAAACACATTCCAGCTCAACCTACCCATATGTCTCAATGGTGACATAAAGGGACCACCTCTAGTGAAGCGATGAGTGGATAGTGTCGATTCCACTGCTATTCACTCCTCCTCTCTGCTGACCCTGCCAGCGATGGTCCCAATTAGTGCCAGACATGATGAATCATGTGTGATGTGGGCTCCTGTCAACTAGTAACTGGACTGAGACCACCAATTCATTTCACGTGGTCAACAAAGAGGCCAGTCATTTGAATCCGTCACTCACAAGTACTGACGGAACTAAGACCTGTTACTAAGCAACATTAGTGTTCAGGGATTATTTCTTTAGGCTATTTAAATTGAAAAAATATTTTGCCAATGTGCTTCACTGAGTGAATTTTCTGCATAAAGCCCTTTCCATACCACACTTAATGCGTTTTCCCTTATGTTTAATTGTAAGCAGAGTCAGGATAAGCTCTACCCTGACATCTGGTGGTGAATTATGGTGAGAGTTGAAAATAACTTCAGGGCTGATCTTGTTTGCATAGGCACACCCACCCGCCTAGCCTGGGACAACAACTGAAAGTGGTTAATTTGGCTGGTGTGGGATCCCCAGTTTCTCTGTTATTGGGGCAGGAAGAATAAGTTGTTGTTACCCTGATTCTGTGAATCAAGGCCAGTGGAACTGTTGTATGACAGAGGGACTCACCAGTAACTAAGTAGCACTTGCTAGACAAGGGGCATGGGTTACAAAACCCAGTGAATTGAGAGAGGTTGGGGACAGGTATGTGTACTGGATAGCATGGGCCCCTTTTGAGGGCCTGGAACACCAATTGCACTACCCCCTCTCTCCACTGTTGAATAGCAGAGCTAAGTTTGCTTCCATTAGGAGTCTAGCTAGAAGTTGCTGAACTGAATTCACTTTGGGCCAATGGTGCACCAGTACTGGGGCTCCCCTACTACAAGCTGAAATCACTAAAAGAGCTAAAATTGCTGAGCTGAGACCACCGAGTGCTGTGTTAATCAGTGGGGGAGCCTGAAGATATATTGCTAAGCAGCTGGCAGAGCCGAGCAGTTTGTGGGATGGCTGGAGCAGCCCATGGAACAGCAAGCGGAGCAACGTGGAGCTGAGCCATTTGTGGGGGCAGCTGGAGCGGTTCATGGGACGGCTGGTGGCGTGGCGCGGCTGCTAGAGCAGAGCCATTCGTGGTAAAGGCTGCAGCAGAACTCCATGGAGAGGTGGGGCAGTCGGCCTCGGACCATGTAAGATGCCCCTTAACATCCCGTGTGCCTCCCCCCCATCTCTGCCCAGGCTGGGGGGGGGTAAAACTCTGCAGATAAACTTTTGAACTCTGGGGTGGCACTGACCAGGGACAGAGACTTTGGGGTTGTTGGACTTTGGGGTGATTGACTTAAGACCCTGAGGGGAAAAGGACACTCCCAAACTTACTTGGAGGTGGGTCTTTTGCTCATGGTTTGTGTTATGAATCCTGTTTGTGATGTTTCCCCAACATAATGCCGCATTGTTTCCCTCCTTTGTTAAAAGGCTTTTGCTACACTCAGACTCCGTGCTTGCGAGAGGGGAAGTATTGCCTCCTAGAGGCGCCCGGGGGGATGGTATGTAATTGTCCCAGGTCACTGGGTGGGGGCTCGAGCCGGTTTTGCATTGCGTTATTGAAACAGAACCCCTAGATACTGAACCCGGCCCTTGTTGCTGCCAACTCAGAGGGGCAGAAGGGTTACATAATTATTTCACACTAACATTGCCTGTAAGCCTCCCTAGGACTAGTGTTTTAGGGACTACTCCTGCCATGTACAGAGCCTCCTCAAATCCCATTAACTTCAATAGGATCTGAAGGCATTTATCACCTTCTAAAAATGTCCGAAACACTGGAAGGCCCAAATGCTCTTGAGCAGAAGAGAACCTGAATTTGCAGGTCTGAGAACAGGATGCATGGAAGGGTATGCTCCTCTATCACATGGAAGCCCCTCTGCAGGAGCTCTGCTGATGTGGAGGGAGGGAAGACGCTGGCCTTGCTGTGTCAGATTTTACCCCCAGAGCTATAGAAACCAGTCCAGGGGAGCACAGATGGCAGCCAGTGGAGGATGGTGTTGTTAGCATCAAAGTTCCTCAAGCCATATTGTCAAGGGGATCAAGGAGATAGTGTTGATGGTGGGTAGCAGTGCAGAAGCAACTTGACTCCTTATGGAAGATGCTTTCCTCTGGAATATCCTCTGAGAGCCCCATGTATCTTGGGGGATTCATTCATTTAGGGGTCTAAAGTCCTTAGCCTGATCCCCAGCAGGGGTAACTCAATATAGCGCCACTGACTTCAATGGAGCTTCTTGTGACTCATCTCACTCACCCATAAATGATAAGAGGGGGGAGACAGAGAAACAATATTGTTAGATTAACAGACAGTAATCCTTGTAAGAGAGAAGAATGGAAGCTTAGAAAAAACACCAAAGCTTTTAATTACTCTCAGGAATTGTAAATTCTGGGATGATCTATATGGGTAGGCTTGTGCTTCCAAGAGAGTTTTGGATTAGAAGATAGTTTCAGAACCTCATATAAACAGCAGAGAGAGAGAGAGAGAGAGAGCGAGCGCTTTCTTTCTTTAGGAAGCAGGCACTGTGAATAAAGGTTTGATTCTTACATCACAGGAAGTTTTCATGCAGATCTGAGAGAGAAGCTCCCACTGATTTCATTTGGAGTTGTGGGTGTTCAGTACTTGTGGAAATTAGACCAAAGGCATTTAAAGGTACCCAAATTATAAGCCAGTTTGGAAAAACTGAGCCTTAACTGCTAAGTGTCTCAGTTTAATCATTTATCACCATTGGGGAATTGTAAAGCACCTTGAAATCTCTGGATTAAAAGCACTACACAAGTATTAGCTAAATCATCATTACTGACAAAAAAAATCACACAAGGATTGCATTCCTACGAGATTTTGCCTGTATTTGAACCAAATCAGAAGTTAGGTCCTTTCTGGTTTTAGATTTGAACCAGAAGGAAAATCATAAGAGCAGAGATTTGCATCCTTACAACCCAATATTCAAAGGGAATTAGATCTGAGATTCCAGTTTTGATCCTATAATGCATATGGTAATTTCCTGCAATATTGTTGGAGATTTTACTGTATTAAGGTTATGGATCATTGTGGGCTAGGGATTGTACATAATTGTAGGGGGAAGAGTGATCGCAGCTTCTCCAGGAATTAAGAACAGTGGGGGAATGGGAGTGCATAGGCAAATTCAATTGCATTGTAACACCTCCAGAGAAGTACCACCTGGAGAGGCTTGCAAATACTAGTTGAAACTAGATTCTCCAGAGACCAACAGACAAAGAAAAAACTTTTGGATCAGTAACCTGAGTTTAGATTGACTCATGCCCTTCTTTCTGACTAAGAAAATGGACAGGACCTTCTGTTCAAGGGAGGACCCAATTCTTTCTGAGATGAGATGGAAGGACTTTGGCCTACTGAGGTCACCCATCATTGCCCTGAACTGCAACGGATCCATCTCTAATTTAAAAATGTCCGCAGTTTCTCACAATTTTTCTTAACTAATTGAAAATACTTAGTGCAATCAGCAATCTTCAGCAGCTTATTACCCGCTTTCTCCTCCAAAGCTTTAGTTTATTAAATAAGACTGACCCTCGTGGTGCCCCACTATTAACTTGCTTTCCATTCTGAAGAGTAATCATTCAGTACGACTCTATTTCTATTTCTTCTTGCTTAACCAGTTTTTAATTCACAACATGACTTTTCCCTTTACCCTCTTGTTATTTACCTTAATAGTCTTTTATGAAAGGCATTATCCAAAGCTTTTTGAAAATTCAAGTAAATTATGTCCACTTCTAACAGAGACTGTTAATTAAGGTAACTTTGAAGGTTAGAGAGAGTCAACAAATGGAACATAAGATAGACCACATAAAGATTTTGTCGCTTGGAGAAGGGCAGGAGATAAGAATTCTTCTAACAAAATTAAATCAATGGATATTGACTTTCTAGTAGGTAAAATTAAAATGAGAAAGACAACTTCAACAATTAAGCCATATGCATCAGCATTAGCCTACGTATATCCCTGTGTTAACACATCTAAAGTATCTGCAATGCTTTCCGGGCTTCTTTATTAATTAAGTCATTAAAACCTAAATAAGAGGAGCATCAAGCACTGGCCTAATTCTTTCCAAATTAGAAGATATAGATATAATCAGTCATGTCCTGTAAAGATCCTTTGCACAAAACTGGCAAGTCTCTTAACTCTTTGCTGGTCTGTAAGAATTGTAGAATTAACCTTGAACAGAATGAAGCAGTAAATGCCTAAAGAAGTTTCCAAATGGTTGTGAAACACTAGTTGACAGATAAAAAGCAACAGAGGGTCCTGTGGCACCTTTGAGACTAACAGAAGTACTGGGAGCATAAGCTTTCGTGGGTAAGAACCTCACTTCTTCAGATGCAATGCAAGGGGCATTGCTGGCATATGATGGCATATATAACATTGGTGGACGTGCAGGTGAATGAGCCGGTGATGTTGTAGCTGATCTGGTTAGGTCCAGTGATGGTGTTGCTGGTGTAGATATGTGGGCAGAAATATCTTTGTTTCAAAAATATAGTTTCATTAATTAAATGATGAGGGCAAGACAATTGTTTTCCCATAATGTATCACATGCCCCTCTGCTATGTACATTGGCCAAACTGGACAGTCACTACGCAAGAGGATAAATGGACACAAGTCAGATATCAGGAATGGCAATATACAAAAACCTGTAGGAGAACACTTCAACCTCCCTGGCCACACAATAGCAGATGTAAAGGTAGCCATCTTACAGCAAAAAAACTTCAGGACCAGACTCCAAAGAGAAACTGCTGAGCTCCAATTCATTTGCAAATTTGACACCATCAGATCAGGATTAAACAAAGACTGTGAATGGCTATCCAACTACAGAACCAGTTTCTGCTCCCTTGGTGTTCACACCTCAACTGCTAGCAGAGCACCTCACCCTCCCTGATTGAATTAACCTCGTTATCTCCACACTGATATATACCTGTCTCTGGAGATTTCCATTACTTGCATCTGAAGAAGTGAGGTTCTTACACGAAAGCTTATGCTCCCAGTACTTCCGTTAGTCTCAAAGGTGCCACAGGACCCTCTGTTGCTTTTTACAGATTCAGACTAACACGGCTACCCCTCTGAGCTTTGATGATGTTAAACTGTGTCTGCATGGGTGTTAAGGAGGCTTTGCAATCATGTTAAACTTGTTCAACTGAGTGAGCTAACTCAGTTGAAAAAACATTCTCCCTTCCCCCCCAAATAGACAGACCCTTCATCATAAGAATACCACCTTAAAAACTGATCATATTATCTTGTTGTAGCTGATGTTTGATCAACTCTGAAGAAAGCAAGAGAAGTCCAAGTAAAAGAGGTTTGCTTATGTGAAACTGTAAGGGAGATGCAAGGCACCCACACCATTTGGCAGGATCTGGCTAACGTATGATTTCATCTCTGTGCTATTTTGGACTCTAGAGAACTGGAAATGCATAGTTTCCATCTTGTTTTGCAGCAAACATGCTTTCACAATTAGGTTCAAGAGTGTAATGATTAGGAACAGGTGAACTGGTTCTGCAGAAAAGAAGGGTCTTAATCTAAATCATAACTGAACCTTTTTAAAGATAAGAACAGATGGACAACTCTCCATCTCCTAGTCTGCGATAGGCCTCCTTTAACCAAATCCATCTGGGGGACTGGACAATTTCTGCTAAAATCTCTATCAAGTCTCATTAATTCAGGTATCTCTCCTCCCACTCCTCAGGGTTCAGACAAAAGCAAATTCAGGAGAAGACCTAGGCTTGATTTACCATTGCCCTGCAATTTGTGTAGTCATCTATATCTATGCAAAGTGGGTATAGACCTACTATCCTGGTTTGGTAGCATTTTACATTGACTTTGCACCAGCATAAATGACTACAAAAAAGCTTCAGACAAGTTGCAGGGCTCTGAAGATTCAGTGTCCTTGAATTCATGAGATTAGATTTTTCTAGCCAGTCAGACTGTAACAGAGAAATACAATAAAACTTCAGACTAGACCTCTCCATTCATGACATATGAAAGGGAGGAGGCATACTGGATGTCAGGTAGAGGAAACTGGAGATGCTTGAGACTGGAAGTCAGGAGAAAAATAGAATTAGGAGGAAGGGAAAATATGTAAGTGTAGAAGTTGGAAGGATTAGTGTGGAATGGTGAGAAAGATGAAGGAAAATGAGGACTTTGAAATATTCAGAAAAGTTTCAAATAAATACGTAAACTTTCCAAGGTTTCTCAAGTTGTTTTGAGGTTCACCCATAACTAGTAATAAAACTCATTCAAGTGAAAACTAGAGATGAAAAATATTCCATTGTAAAACAGGATTTATATGTGAAAATCTATATTTTATTCTTTGAAAGCTGTCCTTATAAAACAAACTCTGTGTTTACCAACAAGTCCTTGTTGCAAGAAAACAAATGCATTCACTCATTAGAGTGTCAACTGTCATGTGGCAAAATGAAATAACACTCGTCTGTCCCAACTGGAATCTCAGCTCAGTTCACAAACCTTTCTGCACTGTAATCTGCAAATGCCAATTTTAATTTATAAAATGAAATAGGCCACAATATTAGTTTTTCAGTGTGGAAATATTGGATATCACATCAGTGCATATTAAAAATGTATTATTAATTCAGCAGTGACCTCTCTGGGCTGGAAACATTTAATGTTTTTAAAACACCAGGCTTAGGAACAGTTTTTTAAAACTCATCTGGGTATCTAATTTGGTTTCCAGCATCTCTTATATTTCTCTAATTTTGTACACTTCCCACTGAGGACTCCAGTCCCGGGATCGTGCTCTGAAAATGTCCACTAAACAATAAAACAAACCAGCAAACTAGTTTTGCTAAAGTAAACTAATATGACACAAAATCACAGAGAAGATGAAATATTTATGTACCAAGCTGGCTCAGCTGAGTTGGAACATCTTATTTACAGCAGTGTCCTTCAATCTCCCAGTTTTATCGAGGTGATTACCATCGTGGTTTCAGGAGGTGTGGAGATTGAGCCAAGGTCACAAACTGGCCCTGCAGCAGAACTGAGAATCAAAGCTAGATTCTCCAGTTGCTCTTTGTCTGGCTCTGAAATATAATGAGTATCTTTTCTCAAGAAATGGAAAAGTCAAATAATATATATAATAGGCTGGTGTGTATGTTTCTTTTATTTATTTAACTGAATAAATAACATTTTTTTTCTTATTTTATTGAAATGGAGGGAATGTCAAAAATATATTTTCCCTCTCTGACTTACATTTCACTGCACTTTTTACAGTTTTTTTTTTACAGTTCCAATTTCCATGAATATTAATGAAATTCTGTGCAAAGTAAGCTATTTAACCTAGCAGAAGAGATTCTCAGCAGACTGACAATTTCAAAGATCTATAAAAAAAGAGAAAGAAAAAAGCAAAATCTGAACTATAAATCTTCAGGTTCCAAATCAACAACAGAACCAAATGAGGTATATGGAGTACAACTCTCTGTAGAGGATGTTTCTGGCAAAGAGCTGATCATTACTAACAGAGAAAACAATGGGTCTTTTCTAAATTGCTCTCAAAAAATGATTCCTCATCAAATTAGGGGCTTTATCCTTGCAAGGAGCTGAGTATCCTCAGTTTTCATTAATTTCAGTTGGAGTTGAGGGCACTCTGCACATTGTAGGAGGTGCTCTGTCACTCATAGGATCAGGCCCAAAAGTTTTAAAAAAGCAACTTGAAAAAGTAAAATGAAGCAAGGTATTTTGGATTTTCTGCTCATCGTTCTTCATTTTAATGATCAGATCTGAAGCACATATTTACTTTATGTTCTTGTGCATCTCGTATGTATTATTTACATTAGAGTATTTTTCTGTTGAGCAACAGAAAATACAGAATTATGCAAAATCACCCCCACCGGCTTATTCTTAACACTTCGATCCTTTGATAAACTCTGTCATGAGGAGTGTATTGCAGGATTGGTGCCTTAGTCGTATAATTTTCTAGGGGAAAAAGCATTGGCAGAAGTAGACATGGGAAACGACAGAAATGGGGAGAAGAATGGAGGTTTGGAGGGCCAGAATTTCAAAATATGGGCTCTAATCTGAAAAATTCTTTTCCGCTAGCACATACTGCAATTTATCTGCTTAAAAAAAGTAAGTTAGGTCACATCCTGATACAGATATATTGAAATATCATGTATAATTGGATCAATGATTTTTTGTTTCCTTTAATCAACTAATGATAATTAAGTAACAAAGAACTCAAAGTTGTATGTGAAAGATCTATTCTGGAAAGCTAAGAGCCTGCAAGTTGTAAATTAATCTGTTTTCTTATCCAGAAATCAAAATGTATTAGTGTAGCTGATTCATTTCTCTCCACAAATAATTCTGCGTTAGTAAAGGAGAAATAATGACAAAAGTTGCATTTGCAAGAAAAATGATTTTGAACTCAATACACAGTATTTTTCTGCAAGCAATATAAAGAAACCAATCAACATTATGTGCTTAAATTTATAGCCCAGCTTCAATATTTGTTCATAAAGATTTTATGCAACAACATCCACACATGTTAAGTATTAAATTATCTGATTTGTGCAAATGTGGGATTTGTGAATGCAATATCTTTCTGCCCATATTCATAGGCCAGACTGAAAATATGGCTTTTCATGTTGTAAAATATTAAGGGAGAAACCCTGGCCACTTGAATGTAATTGGACATTTTACCATTGACTTCAATGGGGCCAGGATGTCATCCTATTTGTGTCTCATTAATATTAGGGCCCCTTTACACCACTCTGGAAGTTTGCATAAATTACATTTATACTAGTTTTAAGCCATCTTTACAATGCCAGAGTGGTAGAATGGGGTCTTAGTATAAATGACAATCAGGCCTCCATTATTTATATTTAATATATAAATATTTCTTCACTAATGAGTGATTCTAACTTTTATATTGCCTTTCTGTAACTTCTGATCTGCTCTCACTATATCTTTTAAAATACATTGACAAGTTGTTCCCTCTGCATGTCCTGTCCTGCCATTTTGTACAAGCAAAAAAACCCTGAAGAATTACAAGGTCTAGTTGGCTCAAACCAGCTCTTGTTTCTGTTTGACAAATGCAGATTCTTCATATAGTTTCCATCATACTTATTATTTTCCTTGAGTTCAAACTGGCTGCTCAGCACTTGTGCACATGATGCTGATAACGAAAGACTGCACTTACTCCAAAATTAGGGCTACTTGGACTGGAATTTCCAAACATCAGTGCATTCAGTCCACATGCCAGAGAGATAATCAGCATGTTGAAATACATCGAACTGAAGCAAAACCTTTGAAAGTGTGCAGGGAAACAATGACTTTTCTAGATTTATTTCAAAATTATCTGGAACGGCAAAGTACTTTTCATAGTCTCCAGCCTGTGAATAAATCCTCCTCACTTCTTCCTAGAAGCAAGTCATTTATAGAAATGGTCAAAAGCCACAAAATTCATGGCTGCAGCTGATTTTCCCAGGTTTCCAGATCTGAGGTGAGGAGGAGACGATTCAGCCAATTATGACAGAGGCCAGCCACAAGTTTGGAACACTCATATTTGGATCATATCTTGGCTTGTTTTTCAGGCTCTTCTCTAGCTATTTGGTACATGACTAGAAGCCTGCTCACAAGATTTCAGGGCCTCCTTTACTTTACTTAACATTTCTTTTGACATGTCTGTCAGTATGTCTTTTCCCACCTCCTATGTCTTTTAAAAAGTATAGTTAGGTCTAGTTTATATCAAATTGAGCAGTACACTGTCACATCAGAAAATCTTTTGCAACTGTCACACCACTTTTTATATAGCTACAAGATTTTTATTAAAGGTGGATCAGAGCTGAATCTGCCACTTCTTTCTTACTTATTGCACCCAAAAGATTGACAGGTGCTGATATTTACTTTGTAACAAAATAGGCAAAACACCCCCCGTGCAATATAAGTTTCACTGGCCTGAGTGGTAGTGTGCACAATGCTGTTAGCAGATCAGCTTCTCCCACCGACATAGCTACTGCTGCTCACTGGGGGTGGTTTAATTATGTTGATCGGATCTTACAGTGGCACAGCTGCATCAGTACAGCTGTGCCGCTGTAAGCTTGCTAGTGTAGACACAGACTAGGAAACCTGAGTTTGGAAGAAACGTTCATTCTTTACGCTGGTGGTGTCAGAGTTCATGTAAGGGTTAGAGGTGGTATATATTTGTTTTCTAGGGAAACACTACACAGCTTCTTAGAACTTCTAAACAGATGACCGTTTGAATAACCGTTTGAATTTTCAGTGAATGTAATCTACCCACTTAGCCCACCAGGATAATAGCACGTTCATTAGTGCGCAAACATGGGGTCATGTCCATCATGAGTAATTTTATTCAAAATTTCACTGTGGATATCTCCTTTAATGATGCCTCTTCTTGAGAAAGTAAGAGTTCTGGGATAAGACATCTGCATAGATGTGTGGAAGATTTCTAGAGATTTCACAATGCTTATTAAAATAGAGGGTTTTTTTTCAACTTTGCCATAATTATTGCATAGTATTTGTTTTCTGTTTATTATTGGTCAGTGAATTTAGTGTAGATTAAAATATTGGAAAGAACCAGGCATAGTGCAGGTAAATGCTGTGCAAGATTCCACAGACAGCTCTATCTATGGATCTCAGTCTCTGCTCCCAGGCAATATGAACACTGCCAAACTGTGACAAGTTTCCCAATATTGTCAAATAATGACTAGGGCATGACCACCAAAAACAGTTTAAATTGTTACCAAGGTCAGGATTTGAACTGACGTTTCCAGAGGAAAAGGCCAGTGCACAAACCCATTGAAACACCTATTAAAATAAACTTTAATCAAGATTCACTCTTGGGAAGAACAAATAACTACTGGCAACAGTTTTGGGGCAACTTGCCGGAGCCAGTAAAAATGTGCAATTTCTCCCAGGAGGGCAGAACAATTTTTATGTGACTACATTGTTTAGTGAATGTGCATGTGCACGTGTGTATGTTTATAGGTTTTCAACGACACCATTACTGTGGACTGTAGGGACTCTCCACTCACCTTACTATCTTCATTTTAGATCATTCTGTCTATACAGAAGTGGCACTTTCTTCTATTGTGGAATTGATATTTCACACACAGGGTCCAACAATATTCCCCATTTGGGGCCTGATTCTCATTTACCCTAAAACTCCCTTCTTTGGCAGTGTAAAGTGGCCTTAAAGTAGATGTACCGTATTTTCCGGCGTATAAGACGACTGGGCGTATAAGACGACCCCCAACTTTTCCAGTTAAAATATAGAGTTTGGGATATACTCGCCGTATAAGACTACCCCTCTTCCAACGCACACCAAAAAAAATTTAAAAAAACATCAGATTTGATTTCAATATGGTAATTTTAATTCAAATGCTTATGACATGCAGGTACTTAGCAGGAAAACTGTCACTTATAAACATAAGGCTGTTTGACATCAAACATGTAAACATAAAACAGTGCAAGTGGATTAAACTTTTCCTAATTCACTCTAAAGCTGAAAGGAAGGATAAGACAATAAACCCATGGGAGCTGCCATGCTGTTTGTTTTCTAAGCTGTCAACCAAACTGGAACTGATGATGATAGGAGGAAGATAATAAACAAGAGAGAGAGAGCAAGTGCCGGGCAAGTCCCTGGCGAGTTAGCAACGCCCATCATAACTGCAAGCTACGGTATTTTTACAGGTTTTGCTGGCGTGACAGTTTCCCTTTAAAAGCCTTCAAAATCCTCCTGTTCGTCATCTGATATCATAAGTACATCAATGACATCTTGTGATACATTTGTAAGGCAGTCATCGTATGGATCGAATTCCGTATCAGATGGTGTGGTCTCAGCTTCGGCTTCCTCTTCATCTTGCCACAAGTAGTCGTCCTCCATACCATCTAATGAATTTGATATGCCACACTTCTTGAAAGACTTGATTACTGTTTCTGCATCAATATCATTCCAGGCTTTTATGACAAACTTGCACAAAACATCCAACTGTGGAGCACGCATGTTTCCTCCTTTTGTGAATGACTTTTCGCCGCTAACCATCCATTCATTCCACTGTTCTTGAATGCGATCTTTAAATGGCTTGTTTAGGCACACATCCAGTGGCTGTACCAACAATGTCAATCCTGCAGGAATAACTGCCGCATCTGTGTTTAGTCTTGCAAGCATTTGCTTGGTGCTGGGAGTTAAATGAGCCCTGAACATATCCCACACCAGTAGACTACATTTTTGAATAAGTCCACCTGGTCGCCTGCTCCATACATTATCAAGCCATAGCTTTACCCCTTCTTCATCCATCCAGCCTTTTTCATTCACATGTACAAAACAACCAACAGGGAACTTGAATTTCGGCATTGTTTTTCTTCTAAAAATAATCATTGGTCTCAGTTTGGCGCCATCAGCTGTGCATCCTAGTACCACTGTAAAACTGGACTTCTCATGTCCTGTTGTTTTAATTAAAATTGTTTTTTCACCTTTTTGATGGACAGTTTTATTTCCAACCATATAAAAATTCATTGGAGTTTCATCCATATTTCCAATACTACTTAACGCATAGCCATGTTTAGTGCACTGTTGTATTACGTATCGATGGAAACTATTTACTTTGCTATCAAGATCTGCAGGTAATTTTGAGGCAATTTTCATCTTTTGCCTCAGTATCATATTATGCCTTCCCATGAATCTAGTACACCAGGATACAGTGGCCTTAAATCTGTTGCTGTGATCTGGGTTAGATTTGGCCCACTGAAGTGCAAACAAATGTATTTTATTTCGTGTCACTACATAACCGTTTTGGCGATGCTCATTCACCATGTCTGCTACATGTTTTTCGAGTTCTGGCCAATGTGGAGTGCCTCTTCTTAATGCACACTTACCCCTTGGCATACTCTTTAATGCTTTTTCATTTGCTTTCCAGTCCCGAACCATCTTTTCTGTTACTCCATATTGTCTTGCAGCAGCGCAGTTATTATGTTCCATGGCAAAGTTTACAACTTTAAGTTTGAAACTGGCTTCATATTTCTTTCTTCTTGCTGGTGGAGCCATGATGGGGTTTTGACTGTTGGACATTTGTATACTGTACTGTATGTACTGGTGCTATACTGTATGAACAGGTTCAGATACTGGTGCTGTACTGTATGTGGTACCCAGTATACAACAACCAGCCAATCACGGCAAGCGATGTACCTTACCGGCGATTGGCTGGTTGTTGTATACAAAGCCTGCTTGGATTGGTCAGCTCTCCCTGCCTGCCCAGCCCTCCCTGTCTCCAAGACTATCAGAGCGGTAGCGCAAACACGCCTCTTTCACCCGTCTGGCCCGCCCTTGTATCCTATTACCTCCTTCTCTGCCTCTCAGATCTCGCACATGCGCGCCTGCGGCGCTTCACTGCAGTCCTCAGGAGCGAGATCTGAGAGGCAGAGAAGGAGGTACGGTAATAGGATACAAGGGCGGGCCAGACGGGTGAAAGAGGCGTGTTTTTCTGGGCACAGCGCCGCTCTCTTTTTTCCATACCCCGGGCGTCCCGGACGCCTGCAGCTTGCTCCGCCCTTCACTTACACCTTCCCGGTGAGGCGCCCCCTCACCTCGTCATCGGGCGGGGATGCGGCCGCGGCCGTTTTTGAGCTCCCCCCACCATATGCGGCGACCGCAGATTCTCCAGTCCGGCTCGGAAGTTTCAGCACCCGCCCTATAAGACGACACCCGGCGTATAAGACGACCCCCGACTTTTGAGAAGATTTTCCTGGGTTAAAAAGTAGTCTTATACGCCAGAAAATACAGTAAATGTAATTTACCCTTCAAGTATAAGGGATCTCTCATATCAACAGAATCTTCCAAAAATGGACAAAAGATTTTAAGTGCAACATTGTGCGCACACACACACACACACACACACACACACATACATACCGTGCATCTCTTCAACATAGCAAAAATTAGGTCTAGGTACTATAATTCTATATGGTAAACAACAGTTTTGTGTATAAAGTATAGCTATAAATAATAGATAATAAGCCTTTTCTATCTCAGCTATGTACTGTATACCTTTATTTAAAAACATCTTGATTTCATAATGGTTTGCAAACATATCCTTGCTGCAGCTGTTGGAGAACTTACACTAGCATAAGGCTCTGACTCAGTGAATGATTTTATGCCAGACTACTCCTTCAGTGAACACATTTCTTGTGTCACAGAGAGGACTGTGATGAAGAGGATGAAGTAACTATAAAAAATGAACCAGAGTCTGATGCACAAGGTAGGCCATTAGTGTGAGAAAGTCAAATTTAAGAGTTTTATCAATGGACTACCCAATGATAATCCCACCATAATGGTGAACAATGCTCCTGTGACTCACTAAAAGTCACTTTTTCTCATTACAGTACACCTGAAACATGAACAACAAAGCAGGGTACCCTAAGATATTAGCTTATTTGTTGATTTAATTAAAATTAATAAGTTTTCCTACTGCAAGCTTTCGTTCTTATCACTGGGTTGAATCAAATCACTCTCACTTCCCCCCAGCATCAAATACAAAGAGCGACTGCAGCACAAACAAATACAATAGGTGAAATCCTACTAGGGTGACCAGACAGCAAGGGTGAAAAATCGGGACAGGGGATGGGGAGTAATAGGAGCCTATATAAGAGAAAGACCTAAAAATCAGGACTGTCCCTATAAAATAGGGGCATCTGGTCACCCTAAATCCTACCCACCTGAAATCAATGGCAAAACTCCCATTGATGTTCAAGGTCAATTCTGGATTCACACATTGCCAAACTTAATTGACTAGGCCTGACGAGCCTACCCTACCAGTAGGGGTGTGTGAAGCAGTCCTTCCGCTCCTGTGTCCATTCCTGACAGGTACCATTTTCTCTTTGTTCTCCCAACTAAGGAAACCTTTATTAATGTTAATCTAATGAATTAAAAAGAAAATAGCCTTTGAAAGGACAGAAGAAAAAAGAAACAGAAGAGTGAACCATTGACACCACTACCTGTGATCTAAGTTCATTGTATCTTCAGTGACTTAAAAGTAACTGAAGAGTGGATGGGGCCACTCCCCTAGTCATTGTCAGAATCCTCTCCAGGGAGGGGGAAGTGTGGGGGGGGGGCAGTGGCTCAAGGACATTGCTCTCTAGCATATTCCACTGCTCAATGCCAGGAGACACCAATCACAGAAGTGGAAATATGCAGTGGCCACTCAGCAAAACAATACTATGTACATGCTAGATTGATCATGTGCAATTTTCTATAAATACTGAAATCCGGTAATTATCATCAAAAGCATTTGTTACTTTTGAGTTTCATCACAGAGGAAAATCATTTTTGAAGCATAGGGTCTCTTGTTCCAAAGTCACATACTGCGGTGGCTCTCAACCTTTCCAGACTACTGTATCCCTTTCAGGAGACTGATGTGTCTTGCATATCCCAAGTTTCACCTCACTTAAAAACTACTTCCTTACAAAATCAGACATAAAAATACAAAAAAAACCTCACAGTACACTGTTACTGAAAAATTACTTACTTTCTCATTTTTACCATGCAATTATAAAATAAATCAATTGGAATATAAATATTGTACTTACATTTCAGTGTATAGTAAATAGAGCAGTATAAACAAATCATTGTATGAAATTTTAGTTCGTACTAGTTTGCTAGTGCTTTTCATGCAGCCTTTTGTAAAACTAGCCAAATATCTAGATGAATTGATTTACCCCCTGGAAAATCTCTGCGTACTCTTGGTTGAGAAATGACTGACAAATAGCGTTAAGTATATCACCTATACACCAATATAGCATAGTTTTCAACTGAAAACACATATTTTTTTATTTTTAATATATAAAAATATCTGTAGCTACAGCTGATTAATATGCCTTCTGAATTTGAAAAACATATTTTTTTAAAATAGTATATTTTTAGACATAGGTGAAGTTCCATATTGGAAAGAGGGTGCCCCTAAGAATTATTCATACCTGTCCCCCCAAAACCCTATTTTGAGTGCCTAAATGGAAATAAAATGGTGCATAGTCCCTCTGCACTGGGATGAATAACACCCATACAAGTATACTGTACTGTGACATGCACCTATTTTAATGTTTTAAAAATGCATAAAGATCAAACCTTAATTATTCCACAATCTCAATTAAAAGAGTCTTTGCTTCAGTCCTTAGCTCAATACACTGTCAGGGGATAGATAAATCAACTTACAGCAATCTTGGATTGGTATTTAGGTCCAGGGCCTGAACAGCTTAATACTCATCCAATTTTGTACAGATACTACATAGCTGGCATCTTCCCTACCATCATCAATAAAAATGATGTACAGCACAGAGTAAAGTTATTCACTAAACAATTCCCAAAGATCACCTTTACTATTGACTATGAAATAGATCCAGGACACCTCTTCTTGGATGACAAAGCCTTAAAGACCAGTGACAAGGTACGCACTAGTTCAGGTATGACAAGGACAATGTTTCAGGTGAATGTGCAGTTTTGCCCACCCTATGTCCATAAAAATGGTTTGATTATGGGACTGTCTAGCAAAATAGGACCCTGATCCTGCATCAAGATACAGTGTAGTCAATGTAGCTACGCACAGAGAGAGGGAACCACACTAGTACATCTGAATGCAACATTGGAGCCTATTTATGGTAGAAAAAGGGATTCTATAAAAGGTCTACCTGGCAATGTACCAGCTGTGAATAACATTTATAGGAAATAATGAGCTATTAAAATGACTCCAGTAAATAACCCAATTTAATGAGCATCCAGCATAATGAGGAAGACAACATAATCAATAAGATAATATGATCAGACAGCCTTACTTTATAAACATGGAATTTTTGAAAAGATAGACACTGTTTTATTAAGAATATATACTACAGATTGTACCTTAGATCAGGGATTGGCAACCTTTGGCACACAGCCTGCCAGGGTAAGCCCCCTTGCGGGCCGAGCTGGTTTGTTTACTTGCCACATCCGTGGGTTCGGCAGATCTCGGCTCCCACTGGCCAGGGTTCGCTGTCCCAGGCCAATGGGGGCTGCGGAAAGCGGTGCGGGGCAAGGGATGTGCTGGCCGCTGCTTCCTGCTGCCCCCATTGGCCTGGAGTGGAGAACCGGGGCCAGTGGGAGCCGCGATCGGCCGAACCTGCGGATGCGGCAGGTAAACAAACCGGCCCGGCCTGCCAGGGTGCTTTCCCTAGCGAGCCGCGTGCCAAAGGTTGCTGATCTCTGCCTTAGATACTTGGGGCTCCATTAAAGAATACAGACAATTCCCTTAATGCCATGCCCCCAGCAAGGCAAAATATCACTCTGTACATAAGATCATTACCAAGTAACACACAGTCCACACACAAAACACAAAGCACGTTTCAGAGAAGATGAAAGGATCATAAAACGAATAAGACTGTTGCTAACTTGCCTATTATAATTCTTGCACAGAATGATTGGATATAAATTTTTTACATGTAAACAGCAACTTTTTTTTTGAGACAGGATATGCTAGGAAGCATTTCTAGTGAGTAAACAACAAGACCGAGGAATATACTTGATTAATGAAGGGAATGACATGATGTCTCATGAGTTTAAGAACGTAATGCTAAAAAACAAACACCAAAACCACTAGCAAAACCTAGTCCCTGAAAAGCTAACCTTCAAAATAAAGTATTTAATGTCAGTCTGCTCTATTAGCATGCTTCTCCATCCACAGACTTAAACAGTTGCCTACAGATGCTGCAAATTGATTTGTCCCTTGATAACTGTTGGAGTTGCTGACCGAAACATTGAAGAATAACAGCTTTTTAATTGAGTTTTTGTGTGTGACTAACTGTACAGTGCTTTATCCTTTTTCTCACTTTGTCACATCTGCACAGATTTCAGAGGTAACGCCAGGCTTTCGTGTGACTTATCTTTATGGCTTCTATCTCGAGCGCCCAATCAATCAATGCAAAAGTAACATTTGGAGTTATTCTCATTTTGGTGTCTTTTGTATTCACCATTTCTAAATATTTAGAGAATACAAACGTGAGGCGAGAATCAGCCAAAGTCTGCACTGGCGTCTCCTGGCCCAGACCCCCAATGGCAGAAAGTCTGGCCAGGTGGACGAATGAAACAGCACACTGCACCCTCATCCTCCCCTCCCCACACCAAGATGTGAGGAGTGGGGGATTAGGCAGCCAGCACATCTTAAAATGTGAGTGATGCTGGTGATGGAGGGAAGTGGCTGGGATATGGTGATTCAGCCCCTCCACTAGGCATCCTTTGCCAGTAGGGCTCCTATGGAGTACGGTCAGAGCATGAATATGTATGGAGCTTAACAGAGCACAGAATTTCCACTCCCAGTGGAAATGTCGAGGAAGTGCAGATTACTCAGGCTGGCTTTGCAAAGTGCCTTTGAACCTCCCTGGGACAAGATTGCTGTAGTTATTATTTATATTATGTTAGTGCCCAGAGACCCCAGATAGAATCAAAGCCTCACTGTGCTAAGCAGTTCATATAAGCAGAGTTAGACACGGTGCCAAATATTCAAAGATATTTAGATACCTAAAGATGCAGCGAGGTGCTTAAATATCTTTGAAAATGCTCCCCTTGATTTCAAAGGGAGATAGGAGTCTAACTTTGGTTTGATAGTAAAGACATATTTAAGCTGACTTTGCCTTCAGTGTAAACAGGAATGTTTCAAAGGTTCACAAGTGGAGTGAGGCCAAGATGGCAGCCACATGAAAGTATAAGCACAGCTTTGTTGCTTCTGCAATTTCAAAGCCTGTGGGACTAGCAGTTCTGTTACACTCTCCAAGTGGCAGCACTGTCAATTTTGGTGATGTTTGCAATGCAGGATGAATGACAGAGTTTAAATCTTACCTCTGAACCTCCTTGTTTTCTGTGGTTTCAGTTAGATCATGACTGTTGCTTTACAATAAGTACTTTCACTGAACTATTTCCCCGTCCATTAGAGGAGTGTTAGTTATTTAGTCTTATGTTTTTTTCTGAATTTAATAGTTTAAAAAGGACTGGATTGAAGTAAAAAATCTCTCATTATCTGCAGAACACCTACATTTCCCTCTGCTCCTACCCCCATCGCCCCAGTGTGCTTCAGAATGAACCTAGATGGACCTTGTGCTCATTCAGTCTTCATCCTCTCTGCTGAGCATGCCAACAAAGGTGCCAATTAGTACAAACCAGGGTGTTAATTCTGGTGATGTTGACACTTCTCTACTAGGAACTGAAGTCTGAGTTGCTTTCTAATAAAAGTCTTTTTAAAATATCAGGTTTAGAAAGAAAGTCCATTCCCTAAAGCAAGTGTTTTCCCCAGGGCAGTCTCAATGCCTGGTCCTTCCCATAAACTGCTAGTGGGTCCCGGCTAGATCAGAGAGGAACCATAGTATAGAAGAAGGTTGAGAAATATTACCCTAATATAATATGGGCCAAAGTTTCAACATGCCTTCTTAACTGCATCACACAGTTGTTTGCAGAAGCCTCCAGTTACATAGATGATTCCTATATTGACACCAACAAGTGGATATTTTTGAATGCAAATGAGGTGACTGTGACTGCACAACTGATTACACAACTGTGGATATAGTCACCAATGTGCTCTATATTACCTTCTTTGTAACTTCTTGTTGTTATCCTGCATTCCTTGCCCAGCAGCCCTATTTCAGGAAATCTGAAGTGTCTGTTTCCACAAGTTAGCCTAGTTTTGTTGTTTTGTAAAAGTCAGTAATTTCAACTTAAGCAGCAGAATTGAGAACACAAATAATTGCGCATTTATGATTATGTTTGAAATTGTGAATCCTTCATTACAAAAGTAATTCTGCACACATAATATTAAACACTTCAAGAAATATATTAAAAAAAAATAAATGAGTGAGTTCATTTTTGCCAGGGCAATGCAAAGGAGATATGAGAAGTGATTGAAATGAGGCTGGAAAGTGATAGTCTAACAGGTTCACGACTAAAAGCATGTTTAGATAAGGAGGGGCTGGACTACAGCCTCCAGTGGAACTCCTCTTTCCCACTCCCCCCCCCACCACCTCAGGAGCAGATTCTGCAGGAAGAAATCCTTTCAAGGATCCCCTCAATGAATTCCTCCAGATCATTTTGTCAGGGATGGAGAGCCATAGGGCCCACACCCAAGCTTGGCGGAACCCCAGGAGTCCATAGAAAGCAATGGCCGATGCTGGATCTCAACAGCTCCATGGCTCTGTTGCATCCACATACTAGGGACTTCCCCTGACTGCAGCTGCTCCTGGGATCCCCAGACAGAACTCCCAGAGAAGATAATACAACTCTAAGATAAGAATATATGAGTAGGCCAAATCTCTGCCCCCTCCCTGAGTGCAGAACATGCACTCAGCTTGTGGAGCATAATCTACAGGATCTGGAGAAGGGGATGAGACAGTGACACAGAGCCCTCACTTCCACACTGGAGAGGAGCTTCCCTTCCATACAGAGATCTGGGGAGGAAGTAATGATCCCTCCAAGGGTATTCATATGCATTCATCTCACCACAAATCTTTTGTTAAATTCTTTGATATTAATAAAGGAATAGCACTGGTTTCCAACAAGACTTTAAAGACATTTTATACAAAGAGCAGGAGATGTATGAATATGCCTGGTACATTTACTCATGTGTATTCTATGTACACACAAACCAAGAGAAACTTTTTTAATCCTAATAGCCTCTCCAAGGGGTTACGAAGTGCCAGTAAATGAAGCTTGGATTTACTGAGTTACTGATGTGCTGTATTGTCTGTGTTTTAAGCAGTAACATGCTAAAAGATAAATGAGCCGATTAATCATGCCATTCACTCTCACCATTTCCTGTGTAGAAGAGGAAAAACGTACCTCATGATGACCAGCTATTGTAGCAATATGAAGCGCCGTAAGAGCTCCGTATCCAACTTGCTGAATGTCAGCTCCACCATGCAACAGGGCTGTCACAAGTTCTGCACTGTCCTACAATGCACAGATTTCAAATGTTTTTGTTAGGCCAAAAGCTGTGTCTCTCCCTGATTTTATGAGCTATTTAAATATCACTTCGCCTCAGAACCATTTTTAAATGCTCAGAGGGACTATTTTAAATATCAGAACCATTAGAGTGTCAAACCCAGAAACAGGGCACGTTAGGACTTCTCAGGATCTACAAAGGAAATCCCACAAATAGACAGGATAGTATCCTGAATACCAGATTTATGAGCTTGCATTTTGGATGCATCTCCTTGTTGACAACATAATGGGCTAAAGCACTGTTTATATTCCTGCCAAATATAACAATGGCAATGGAAATCATAGTAATAATAATAATTTGTTGAGACTCTAAAATCATTTCACAAACTGTTACGAGGGACAATATCCAAGTGAGGTGGATATTATTGAACTCATTTACAAAGGGGTAAACTTATGCCCAGAGAAATGAAGTAACTTGCCTGGGGTCACTCAGTGAATCCATGGCAGAACCATGAACAGAAGCCAGGACAACTCCCAGTCCCCTCTTCTAACTGCAAAACTAGACTTGTTCCTGCATTGAGCCAGATCCTCAGCCGACTCCAATGGAGTTATGGTAATTTACATCAGCTGAGTAATTGGCCCTGTCAGCCATCTTGGAAATAAAACATCTTCAAATGACTATTCAGCATCCAATAGCAGCACACACAACACTGCCTGTCATTCTGACTAGTACTGTCCCATTGTTTCCCTGTACTTCACTAGCTGTCTGTATCCATCCATTGTCTCATGTCTTAGACTTAGATTGTACTCTCTTTGGTGCAGAGACCAGCTCTTTGCTGTTGCTGTTCTGTGTTGATCTGCTTAGCATAATGGGGTCCTGTCTATACCTAGGGCTCCTAACTGCTACAGCAAAAAAATCATAAATAATAAGACCACAACAGCAAGAGATGCTCAAGCTTGTGCCGCCACCACAGCTCCCTCGCCCTGTATTGTATACAAAAATGAGCGTAGACCATGAATGAATCAGCATTACAGAACATGCAGCGGAGATGTGACTGCTGACCCAAGCCATTTTGTTAGCGTTGAAAATATATGTGTTCAGCTTCTTGGAGCAATTATCAACTTCCATGTGAGATCATGAACTACAGTATTCCCTAACACCACCGTCCTTGCCAAATTTTCATTTAAAAAAGAAAAGCAATCTTTTTAGGCCCAAGACTATGGAAGAAGGTTCTGTATTACTGGATGTGATATTTTGACCTGAATTTAGAGAGGAAAAAAACCCTGAAAATACAATGGCCTAAGCTAGGAATTCCTTGGAGAATTCCTTTTCCAAGTGATAACTCGGTTCAGCCTACTTAGTTCTGCCACGATCCCATCACATCTCACAAGATAATCTGGCCACAGCCCAGACACAGGGAGTGCCATTAAAAAGTCATCCTTTACCAGCACTTACCACACCATCGTATCTGGGATCTCTATGCATTCCATATACAATAATTTTAATACAATAGATGATATGGTGTGTTAACTGTTGGTAAATCCTGCAGCCTTAACATTTCAAATGTCCTGCAAAAGAAATTTCAGATTGTATATTTGATTCCAAAATTCACAGTTTGCAATGGTTTGCTTAGCTTCATGGAATCTAATCAGAGCACAGAAAAAGTATTGTGTGACTTGGGTGACTAAGATCCTGATTCAAGAAATCACTTAAGCATATGCTTAACTTTAAGTATAATCCTAAATTTCATTGACTTCACTGTATGCATTGAAAATTGTGAGCAGACAGTGCAGCATTTACTAAAGAAAGTCGGAAATTAGTCCCATCTAATGAATACTTTCAAGAATAATTGGAATCTGTTTGCAAATAATTTTTAATTAAGAAATGAAAGGTAAAATTTCTCAAATAAATCATCACCATTCTACTTGAGAGTAAGGCAACAAAATTCCTATAAGGCATTTAGCTAATTGTGCAACATTGCACATGGGTGAAAGTTTTCTTTATGACTGCTATAGAGCATCATCCTACATTCTGAAGCATAAGATTTGATTACCCTTATTATTTTGGTTGGCACATGTCAATGTAATTGTTATCAGTGGTCATAACATTAAACTAGTATAAGAATTACAGAAATAAACAAAGAAATAGCAAGTTATCATAGTCATGGCTGTCCCTAGGGGGGATGCAGAGCCCGGGGTGGAAGTGATGAATTCGTCACTTCCGGGACCGACACGTCACTTCTGGGATCGACTGCGCCCGGTGCTGGCCAATCGCACCGGCCTGCGGGCCCCCCAAAGCACGGGGCCTGGAGCAGTCGCCCCAATGTGCCATACCCAAGGGATGGCTCTGATCACATTACAATAATTAGGAAAGAAAAGACAGTCTTGTGATGAGCGAATAGAAAGTTAAGCCAGGAACTTTCAGTTCCAGCTCTGCCAATAGATTTACTGTATAACTTTGGGCAAGTCACTTACTCTCTCTGTGCATTAAGTTTCTCTGTCTGTAAAATGGGGATAACAACAGTGCTTCGGGGCAGGTGTTGTCTTTATTTTTCTGCTTCATTAATCGCCAATCACAATGTCAGTTCTTAACAACAGATAAAATAAAAAATAAAATAAAATAAACAAATATTACTGCTGACTGGGAAACTTTAGCTGAAACAAAATTGGGACAAAATACAAGGCGGAGAAGCTGCAAAGTTTTTGTGAAAATGTTTTTCTTTCTGTAACCATAATTATAACAATACTTCTCTAACTCACAGACATGTTGTGAGGTTGAATTAAACAGTATCCATGAAAGATAAGTCCATAGTATTTTAATGTGTGCAAGCATTTACACATAATTTTCTTATATATTGTATGCAAGGCATAAAGATTTTCATTGGGATTAGTAATTTAGAGAGAGCAGACTACCAAACATGCTGACTTCTCATTTCTAATTTACCTTGTAAGCTGCCAAATGCAGAGCTGTAAATCCATTTCTTGTTAACCTGGATGGACGCAACCCTTTTAGCATAAGAGTTCTAATATGGGATTTGTTACCTGTATAATAAAAATTGGAAAGAGAAGTCATTTACAGAAAAGAACATGCAAATGAAGGCAATCAGCTAAGAGCGTCCACACTTAGTGTGTGGCTACAGATTTGTCAGTTTCTTATTATTGAGAGCAGGTCAGATCTGAACACTTTTATTCACATTTGCAGTATTCAAAATGCAAGCAATAGTCCTTGTAACAGACAGTGTTACTTGGATTTAAAATTAAATGGTAGACTGTGGTGGCCTTTGCATGGGTGTACAACGAGAAGGGAATGGATTGCTCTCCATCCTAGCATCCCCTGACTTTCTAGTGACTCCAAAGTGGACAGGGAAATGATGACACCTTCAACATGTGGCAGGCACCATCCCCTTATGGTACCAGTCACCATTAGGCACAATCTAGCCATTACCAGGAACACTTGTGGCACTGGGCATCTATTCGCTTGCTAATCTCATTCACATCTTTGAGGGAGGACTTTATAGAGATATTTGAGGTGCTAAAGAGCACAAACTCCTCTTTCAGCATGAGACTCCCTCCCTGCCTTACAAGTTGGGTTTCCTGGACACCTACCATGTCAATTGATCCTTCCAAAAGTGATGCTCCACCCAGTGCCTTTACAGTTTATTGTTACAGGGATAGTAGTTTATAGGAATACTAGTGAACCATAACCTGAAGACACTCTCATCTCCTGCCACCTCTGTCATAGAATCATAGAATATCAGGGTTGGAAGGGACCTCAGGAGATCATCTAGTCCAACCCCCTGCTCAAAGCAGGACCAATCCCCAGACAGATTTTTACCCCACTTCCCTAAATGGCCCCCTCAAGGATTGAACTCACAACCCTGGGTTTAGCAGGCCAATGCTCAAACCACTGAGCTATCCTCCCCCCTTAAGTGCTGTGGTCCACATTATGGCTGCCTCCTGCAGAGCTATGCTAGAAGAAGATGCTCTCTCCCTCAGGGTTGCCACAATTTAGCTCACATTGTGACTACACAATAATCCATTTCTTAACGAACTCTCAACATGTGGCAGGGCACCACCCCCTTATGGTACCAGTCAGCGTCAGGCACAATCTAGCCATTAATGGGAACCGACTGTTTCAAAACTGCCTAAAACAATCCTGGTGTGTTCTCTCAGGTCTTGCATGCACTGAAGCTAATGGCAAGCTCCCACTGATTTCAATGGTGCATAATCAGTCTCACTGATTATACATCTGGGCCCAGATTCAGCAAAGCATTTAAATGCATGTTTAAGTGCCCTGTGGCACTGAAGCCTTAGGGTACAATTCTCTTTGATTCTGAATTCTGACCTCTGTTGCATATTGTGGAACAAGTGCAAAATGCATGAGCACAGTGTGGACAAGAGATCTGCAGTATGGATCAGAGTAGAAAAGTCTACTATCAGTATGAGTGCTTAGATGATCTCTCACATGACTTTTCTTGTTCTCCTGGTTTGCTATCTGCAAGAATCCCATCAGAGGACATTCTGGGCTAGAAGATCTGATTTTTATCTTATCATGATTATTATTATTTTAATTCGCCATGTTATAAAACATTTTCACAATATTACAAAAATGAAATGTTATCTTTGTGGGAAAAGAGTATCAAAAATTCAACCTTAATACCAGTCTATAATGTGTATGTTTCATATAGAATAATACTATCCCTTGATTACAAAATAAACAACTAATTTCAAGTTAGTTGCACATCTGAACTTAAATATGCATCAGAGTTGATTGGAATTTTTGCTACATTGAAGAATAATTTAGAAAGGAGCTCAAAGTTTACTTGGAGTCACTCCACCTTGTCACTACAGTTTAGAGTGTTGTAACTAATGCTTACCTGAGCATCAAGAAGAACAATGCAAAGAAGGCAAATAGTTTAAAAATATAATGTTCCTGTGGGTTATTAAACAGACCAAATCACTAACCATGTAAATAACATGCTTAAAGAGTATGAAAGTCCAAATACTTACCACCGCAAATACAACATAAATGAAGAAGAGAGAGCCCATTTTCTGTGCGGTAATTTAAATTGACTTTGCTGAAGGCTTCATCAGAGCTGAAAACAGAGATTTTACAGATGATCACAGTTTTCAACTTTTAGCATATTTTCTTTTATTTGAAAAATTTGCAAAGAGAAATCTCACTATAGTTTCACTCATTCACAACACTGTAAATCCAGAGGTACTTCACTGATGTCAGTGGATTAATCTACATTTCTACTGTTGCAAGTGAAATCAGAATCCAACCCTTACTTTTTCCTGAGCTATATTTCTATTTTGACATTATTTCTAGACATACATATACAAACAGCTACATTATAAGAATAAACGGAGAAGAAAGCTTCTTTTAAGAAGAAAAATAAACTGCTATAAGTAGAAAGGTTCCTTCTTCCCCCTCCACCCCATCTTTCAGCTATAGTTACAGCAGCAAACAGAGCTGTAAACAGGGGAGTTTGAGTGGGAGTTTGCAAGGGGAGTTTGTGGGGAAGACCAAGAGGCAGGCAGAGGAACAGACAGGCTACTGAAGGGAGTGTGTGTGGTGTTCTAGCAGTGTTTTGGTGCTCGTTGGGGTTTTTTTTTTTTTTTTTTTTTTTTTTGCTGTGGGAGGTGGTGTTGTGGTTTGTTTTGTTTCCCAGATTTACTGGATATAGGTGGGAAACCTATGACAGATACAGAGGCAGCAGTGGTAGTGACCCAAGCAGTGGAAGAGGCAATGAAGATGACTGGATGTGGAAGCTGTGGCATGTACATGATCCTGGAGGGGGTACCTGAAAAGAGTTTTGTCTGCATTAAGTGCCACCTGATAGAGCTGATGGAGGAAAAGATCCGAGGATTGGAGATGCAGGTGGAAACTCTGGTTGAGTTTAGAAGAGGGTTTGAGCAGATGATGGAGCAAAGACATGAGGAGTCTGAAGGGAAAAGCTTAGACTTGCAGATGGAAGCAGGACCAAAGAACTCTGAGGGGAGACTGCTGGGTGAGGAAAGTGGACAGTGGAAGCATGTGACTAAGAGAACCGGGCAGAGGAAAAGACAGACTAGTGAAGGAGAAATAGAGCTCAGGAACAGGTATGCGGAGTTGGAAAATGAAGAAGGGGCACAGCAGGTGGTCGCTGAAGGTGAGAGGGCAAAGAAGAAGAGAAGAGCAGCTAGTCCTATAGGAAGAGGGGAAGAGTCAATGGAGATAACACCAAATATGAGCCCCAGGAGGATACGGGATGGGTTGCGGAGGATTGCAAGGGTGACTTGCAGCCAGAGGGAACAGGGGATAGACCGGAGAATCGCACCATCACCAGGAAAAGGCAGGTCTACGTGATTGGGGACTCCTTACTGAGAAGACTAGACAGGCCTGTAACCAGAGCTGATCCGGAGAATAGAAGGGTGTGCTGTCTGCCAGGTGCTAAGATACGGGATGTGGACCTGAGGCTGAAGAGGATCCTAACGGGAGTGGGAAAGAATCCACAGACTGTCCTTCATGTGGGAACGAATGATACGGCTAGATTCTCACTGGAACGTATCAAGGGAGACTATGCCAGGCTGGGGAAGACGCTTAAGGAAATTGAGGCTCAGGTGATCTTCAGTGGGATTCTGCCTGTTCCTAGAGAAGGGCAACACAGGTGTGACAAGATTATGACGATCAACAGATGGCTCAGGCAGTGGTGCTATAAGGAGGGCTTTGGGATGTATGGCCACTGGGAGGCATTCATGGACAGAGGACTGTTCTCTCGGGATGGACTTCACCTAAGTAGGGAGGGAAATAGACTTCTAGGATGGAGGCTGGCACAACTGATTAAGAGAGCTTTAAACTAGGAATTGGGGGGAGATGGTTGGGAGATGTCCAGGTAATCTCCACACTGGATTTGAACATTGAGAGGGAAGAAAATGAAGTAAGAAAGGATACAGCCGTGGGTATAAGAATGGACATAAGGAGGAAGGGTAGTGTAGATACCATTCTAATAGGTGATACTGGGGGCAGAATGTCTGGGCCTAATTGGGTAAAGAATGTGAGCGAAGCCAAACAGCCAAAATTAAGATGTGTGTACACCAATGCGAGAACCCTAGGTAACAAAAAGGAGGAACTAGAGTTACCTGTGCAGGAAGTGAAACCGGATATTATAGAGATAACAGAAACATGGTGGAATAGTAGTCATGACTGGAGTACAGGTATTGAAGGGTATGTGCTGTTTAGGAAAGACAGAAATAAAGGCAAAGGTGGTGGAGTAGCATTGTATATCAATGATGAGGTAGACTGTAAAGAAATAAGAAGGGATGGAATGGATAAGACAGAGGGATTAATAACAACGATTATTGTTATAAGCTGGGGGCGCATCAGTTGGAAGTAACAGAGGAGGAGAAGAACCTTGGAGTATTGGTTGATCACAGGATTACTATGAGCCGCCAATGTGATATGACCGTGAAAAAAGCTAATGCGGTCTTGGGATGCATCAGGCGAGGTATTTCCAGTAGAGATAAGGAGGTGTTAGTACCGTTATACAAGGCACTGGTGAGACCTCATCTGGAATACTGTGTGCAGTTCTGGTCTCCCATGTTTAAAAAGGATGAATTCAAACTGGAACAGGTACAGAGAAGGGCTACTAGGATGATCCGAGGAATGGAAAACCTGTCTTATGAAAGGAGACTCAAAGGGCTTGGCTTGTTTAGCCTAACCAAAAGAAGGCTGAGGGGAGATATGATTGCTTTCTATAAATATATCAGAGGGATAAATACCAGGGAAGGAGAGGAATTATTTAAGCTCAATACCAAGGTGGACACAAGAACAAATGGATATAAACTGGCCATCAGGAAGTTTAGACTTGAAATTAGACTTTCTTTAAGCCAAGTCTTTAAACCATGATTTGAGGACTTCAATGGCTCAGACATAGGTTTGCTACAGGAGTAGGTAGGTGAGATTCTGTGGCCTGTGTTGTGCAGGAGGTCAGACTAGATGATCATAATGGTCCCTTCTGACCTTAAAGTCTATGATTCTATGATTCAAGGTGATAAAAGTGATAGAAAAAAATTAGAAAAATCTATGTATTCATTTCTAAAGAGTCCAACAACATGATATCTGGGGGAATGAAAGAGACAATGAAGCTAATTTCAAAGAATACTCAAGTATAGACTTTGCAGAAAATAGTTTCTGTTCCCCATATGACACATATATAGATGGATAGTGAAGCCCTTTCAAATGAATACCTGTTAAGATCCTAGTAAAAAGAACAAATTTCCTGTCTACTAGGGGGTACAATGCCTTTCACATAAGAGTGGTGGAAACTTGTAGAACATATGAGCAAACTTTTCCAACTCTAACAGGTTTCCCACTGAAAATTGACAAAAATGTATAATATTCCACAAAACTCAGATAAGCTCCTTCTAGTTTTGAATGAAGAGCACTGAATTTTAAAATGCAATGGCAATCGATCTATTAAAGGAGTAAGTATATATGACAACAATGGCTTTTGCGGGTGCCAAATTACAGTTCATAAGACAAAAGAAATAGAATACAAAGGATAATACAATTTTGTGCCACGCAGTTAGGTGTTTGACTTGTTTCTACCATATCTGCCAAATGTCCTTCTTGCAAAGCTTCATGTTATCTGCTAATAAGCTTTATGCTAGCTCCTAACTGCACTGAAACATATTACAAATCTTACACCTGTTTTATAGTATGTCCGGTAGTTGTTGAAACACATTTCTTGGCAGGAAGAACAAAATGCATTGCACATTTTCCTTTTTACTGACTGTAAGGAATTTAAAATATAACACATACTAATGATAAACGTGAATACTCTTGGCAAAAGTAACACCCATAGCAGGCAGTGGTGAAGGAAGGAAGGAGTGGAATTGCATTGCCCACATTGTAGTACCTGAAGGCATCATATGGTTTGTGAGGTATATCACCTATAATGATTCTGGAAAAGGACAGAAAGTGCACCACAAAGTGGCTTTTGTTGTATCATTAAAACAGGTGTAGTTAGTACTCCCCAGGACAACTCTTTCAGTGTGGGAAGTGCATTCCACAGTCAAGAACCAGTCACTCAAACCGCACTGCTTCAGCCCCTCAAAATTAACCCAAGGGGTCATTAGCTCGAGCACTAGATGACCTCAGTTTTTATGTTATTACATGGCAAGTTACATACTAAGTTCTCTTAGGTAAGTATTTTAATAACATTGCTAGCACCCATGTCCTGAATATATTCTTTTCAATCAATGGTCTTCCTTAGGAGCAATTGGGAATGTGAGGCGGTTAACCATGAAGCTAATTCAGCTTCAAACTCAGGTGGCCTACTGTATATATGTCAGCTAATTTTCACTATTACTTTATGTTATACATTAACATGTAGGAACTTGTGTGAGGGTGGGCTGCTGGGTACATTTTATATAAACATTGCTTATTCATACAAGATGATATACATGGGTATCTGAGGGTGTGGAAGAAGAGGGTGTGTGTAATATATGTCCATTTCATTAAGCCTGCATTGTAATGCATATGCAGAAGAGGTCAGTATTCAGGAGGTATGTGCAATCTGAACTCTGGCATTTCCTGACTCTTGAGTTACCCATGCAACTTGAACATACTCTTAACCTCAGTAGTCATGTTTTGCCTTTCCAATGTCAAAAAAAATAGAAACATCCCTGCTTTTAGTCCTGGATTCACTGCTCAAGGAAATATGTAGATGTAGGACTCTATATTGTGGGTGTCTAGGACTTGAGAGGGTAAGAAAAAGCAGGAGTGAGAGGACCCAGGATATGGGCTGATTCCAGGCAGGGCAGAAGTACTGTGAAAACAGAGTTCTCACATAAATTTCTTCCCCCAAACTACCATTAATGTCAATCAGAGTTATTCACTTCTGTGCATCAACAAGGATATGGACCCCACAATGTTCAGCAGCAAATTGTGTGATTAAATAGCCCTGTTTTTCCGCTTGGTTTATTGCATTGGAATGTGATATTTTAAAATCAATTTTAGAACTATTTCTAGACCCTCATTCAGACTTTCCATTAACTTCTATTAAAATGTTTCTGGTTTTGATGTGTGCAATTAAAATATAGCTATAAGCCAAATCCATCCTAAGAAAGAAATGCAATTTCCTTTCTTTTTGCCCTCTCTAGAGTAATCGCACATAAAGCTCTCGGGCAACTGACCACCACTTATCTATTGTGACATTCGAAGTTCAGTTTAGTTTTAATTTACCTCTACATTTTTGGAATTTCATGCTATATTTTAATATAGCCTAATGATTTTACAGTGCTTGCAACTTGGTGAGGTGACTAATTAAAATGAAGTAATTATTATTAATAGATTTCTAATAATATATCTCTCAAAAAGGATGAATAGCCATTCGGACTCATTAAAGAAAGAATCCATCATTCAAACTGGATGCTTGTATCTTTTTTCTGCAAAAAATACAGAACATACTTTTAAAAAATGTTAGTCTATGTATTTTTATGATTCATTAAGCTCTGTTCTCCATGTGTACAACTCAAGTGACCTCTTTTCCAGAACAGTACATGTCAAAGCCCCAAAAAGGAATTCATTAATAAAAATAAAACTAGAAAAATTGACAATGAAATTAATGAGTAAATTAAAGCTGCCTCACGTTTTGCAAATAAACATGTACAATATATTTTATAAGATAATAGACAATTACACTGGGCATTCCTGCCCCTCATGATTAATGACATATTATGGAAAGGCAGTAACCTCTGCATAGTTACAGTTACACCCATCTCCCTTTATAAAGCCCTCGATAAACAGCGACTGTAACTTGGCTTGGATAATTGCGGAAGGCCTGGAAATTGCTACGTTTATTCTTGAAGCAAGGGAGAATGTTTCTGCGAAGTATGAAGGAAATTGATCAATCTGATTTTGAGTTACAGGTAATTAAATAATAACCCTGATAGACTCATAGACTCATAGACTTTAAGGTCAGAAGGGACCATTATGATCATCTGGTCTGACCCCCTGCATGCTGCAGGCCGCAATACCCTTCCCTGGACTCTGCTGTTGAAGTCCCCAATCCTGTGTTTTAGTGACTTCAATCGGCTGAGACCCTCCTGCTAGTGATCCCTGCCCCATGCTGCGGAGGAAGGCGAAAAACCTCCAGAGGCTCAGCCAATCTACCCTGGAGGAAAATTCCTTCCCGACCCCAAATATGGCGATCAGTAATACCCCGAGCATATAGGCAAGAGTCTCTAGCCTAACCCTTGTTGGCCATTATGCTATTCACGTAGCATTGCTTGGTTTTCCTCGGCTACTATGTTTTACCATTAAACCATTCCCTCCATAAACTTATCCAACTTAATCTTAAAACCAGACAGGTCCGTCGCCCCCACCGTTTCCCTCGGAAGGCCGTTCCAATATTTCACCCCTCTGACGGTCAGAAACCTTCATCTAATTTCAAGCCTGAACTTCCCCCCGGCCAGTTTGTATCCATTCGTTCTCGTGTCCACATTAGTACTAAGCTGGAATAATTCTTCTCCCTCCCTTATATTAACCCCTCTGATATATTTGAAGATAGCAATCATATCCCCCCTCAGCCTTCGCTTTGTCAGACTAAACAACCCAAGCTCCTCTAATCTCTTTTCATACGACAGGTTTTCCATTCCTCTGATCATCTTAGTCGCCCTTCTCTGCACCCGTTCCAGTTTGAGTTCATCTTTTTTAAACATTGGAGACCAGAACTGCACACAGTACTCCAAATGAGGTCTCACCAGCGCCTTATACAACGGAAGCAGGACCTCCCTATCCCTACTAGATATACCTCGCCTAATACATCCCAAGACCGCATTGGCTTTTTTCACCGCCACGTCACATTGTCGACTCATAGTCATCCTGCGGTCCACAAGGACCCCTAGGTCCTTCTCCTCTTCCGTTACTTCTAACCAATGCGTCCCCATCTTGTAACTAAAATTTTTATTAGTCATCCCCAAGTGCATCACCTTACACTTTTCACTATTAAATTTCATCCTATTTCTGACACTCCAATTCACAAGCTCATTCAAGTCTCCCTGCAGAATATCCCTATCCTCCTCCGAGTTTGCAACTCCTCCCACCTTAGACAAAATGTTAGACAAAAGCCAAACTTTCCAATCTCCTCATAGGACAAATCATCTCATTACTACTCCTTCAAATATTCTAAGTAGTTAAATCTCTTTGAAAACTACTGTGTGGACAATTCAGGTCCCATTGATATAAACAGGATTTTTTTGCCAGTGACTTCAGTGGGATTAGGATCAGTCACTATGGACTTGTTTCAGCAGAACACAAAATACAAGCTTAATTTGGATGTGCTTAAATCCATCCTGATTCAGCAAAGCACTTGAGCATGTTTAACTTTAAACATGTGCATAAGTCCCATAGATGTCTATTAAATGTTATACAATTCCCCCTACAAATGTAAAACCACTGTTAAAATGAGATCAGAACCAGGACCTGTTTTAATATGTTATTCATTTTAAGTATAGACAAAAGCCTTTAAACCAGAAACGTGCTAAGTGTTAACTTGCACCTTCATGGCTGGTAGCTTTTTGCAATGAATTATTCCATCTTTACAAAGTTTTTTTGGTGGGGGCAGAGGTGGGGAGGGGGGATAGTAGGCTTGGCATCAGCAGAGCTGAGTGAAATTTGGAATTTCCATCCCATGGGAAATTCCAACATTTCCACATTTGAAACATTTTGTTTGAACATTTTCAACAAAAACAAAACATTTTGATCAAAACAAAATATTTCAACATACTCCCCAAATCAAAATGTTTCTTGTTTGGTTTGTTGAAGTGATTTGAAATGCTTTGTTTCAAGTCAGTTCAGCATTAAACTGCATTTTCCCATTGTGGTGCATTGCCTCATGGGAGTTGTGGTTCAGAAACCTCATGTCTCCCATTTGTCCTTTATGGGCCGGGCTCCCTGGCTGGATTATACCACCCATGACAAATCTCAATTCATGTTACTCCTGTGATGTATCTTGCTTGGCCAAAGGGAAATCCACATTGTATTATGGGAGATATAGTCCTCCAAGGAGCTCAGCCCATAGGAGAGAATGGGGCCCCAAACTCCAATGTATTGGTTGATAGGGAAATAAATACAAGTTGGTGTTTTATTGAACTGATTTGAAATAAAACATTTCGGGTCAGTTCAACAAAACAAAATATCCCGATCAGTAAAAACAACCCAAAATTTCATTTCAAGTTTTCCAACACAAAATTTCATCATAAGCAAGATTTTTCCACAGAAAATTTCAATTTTGTGGAAACTGCATTTCCCATCACAAAATCATCCCAATAGAAATTCTGGACACAGTCCATCGACTAACTTAGAATAGGCTCTACAAACCCAGGTCTTTAGGCCCATTCCATTAGGAATGATATTCTAGTAAAAAAAAAAAGGGATGTGGAACTGATACATATGAATATGTAAAGCCCATTAATAAAACCAAGAGCTAGACTCCTTTCTGAACTAGCTTTGTGTTAGTTTGTGCATATGTTAGTTTGACTAACTTTCCACATCTGTCACTTAGATGGCAGGTATTAAGCATTCAGGGAGCTTACTGGCCTTATTTCTATTTTCTTAATGTAAACTGTTCTGATATGGAATAATTCTTCCACACATTACAGTCACATTTTTTTCTTCAGTGACTGTTCTTCATTTACCACTTACTTTTTACTAAGGAAAACAAAATGTTTTGCTCACTATAAAGAAAATCTCATTCTTCAAATATATTATAGCTCCATACGTGTCCTCTCAGGCATAACATGATTAATGATACTGATGTAAGGCCCATCTATTCTTTCAGATTTTCCTTGAGGGGTGATTGTGGGAAAGAAACTCCAGTGGTTAGGGGGAAAACTCCTTTTCGTTAACATGTCTCCCCCCACCCCCACCCCTATGCTTGGAATTTTTGTTTTAATATATTTTGGTGCATGATTTGAGAGATGGATTGATTCACTTGGTGGATGAATTTTAAGAGTTTCAAAATACCCAAATATGATTCTATTGGAACATCATCTCTCCTGCCCTCCCTTCTAGAGCTCAGTGACATAAAACAAATGGTAGCATTGAAGGGGGATGCTGTCAAGTTCAAAACTCACATATTTTTAAAGATCAAATTCCCTTCCCTATTAAAAAGACTTCATATATTACTAAAAATCTAATTTTTCACCACTTAGGCCATCTGTTTACATTTTCCTTTTCTCTCAACATGGAAGAGGAAAATAGATTTTCAGTTTCTCTGGTTTATAGTCAATTTGTACTCAGTTACACTTTGTGGTTCTTATACTCTGACAGCAATGATTTAGTTGCAAACATTGTGAGGGAATGTTTATGTGTTGAAAAGGCTTCCACAGTAATTTAAAAAAAAATTCATAAAACCATTTCCATTGGTCCTAGATTTTGATGAAGTTTGTGGTTACAAAGCCTAAATTTGAGTTCCCCAGAGTGTGTTTCAAATCCCCTTCTGAACAAATAACTCCCTCTTTCAGGAAATTATTGTGATCAGCTACCCTTCGGGAAAGGATGGGATTGAGGTTAAGGCACTGCACTGACATTCAGCTGATCTGGGTTCACTTGCCAGCTTTGCAACAGATTGCTGGTGTGACCTTGGGCAAGTCATTATATCATCCTGTGCCCCAATACTACAGTTGCAAAATGGAGATAACACTTATTTTCTTCTACCCTTTGTCTGCCTCAATTATTTAGACAGTAAATTCTTCATGGCAGGTACTTTCTCCCCCTTGTGCTTGTACAGAGCCTAACACAATGTCTAGCTGAACTTTCTTGTGGCCTCTAGATACTGACATAATACAAATAATAAACATGACCAGCACCAATTTTGGCATGTGACAATCCAAAGCATATCCTTTAACGAGTTGTGCAATGGTAGACTGACAGCAGAGGGCACATGTGATAATATCAAGAACATCAGTGTGAACAGATGAACAGTGTGAATTGTGAACTCTCATTTTATATAATAAAGCTACATGTTTCTGGCTTTTGGAGGCTGTTTCTTTGCAAAGCTTGTCACATAAAGTGAAATTCCACACACAACCTTAAAAATCTACACAGATGCAATTATGTGCCACCATAATTTTGATATTGTTTTTGGGAAACTGCATTTAGCCGTACCTTCCTTTTAGCCACCAAGTCTGAGCACAGGAAATCTTCTGCAACTGGTATGTTATGAGGAAAAATGTACTAGCAGAGTGCACAAGACTTGCCACCCCATATTTCTTCTCCAGCAGTCTGATAACCAACTTCTCCCTGGCCTCTAACCAGTTTCTCAAAATTATTTTTCTTCCTCACTGAACAAAAGATTTTCTCTTGTGTGGAAGTATCCTACCAGCCTCATTTCATGTCTCCTCAGAGGTGACAGATCCACACAGAATAATTATGCCCTTACTATTAATCTTGGACAAAAACTATAGTCTTCAGACCAGATTCTGATTTTAGATTCACATAGGAAGACTGACCAATTCCAGTGATCCAGGGTGGATGGGAGAGTTGAACCTGTCGAAAGGTATTTCAACCCTGATTAAAAGTCAAAAGTCCACTTTTCAGATGTCAGTAACAGAGGGCCCAACCTTGCAATGTGCTAAGTATCAGTAATTCTCATTGACTTCAGTGGGAAGTAATAGCATTCCCTACCTAAGAAGAGAAGGTTCATTGACACATTTAGTGGTCCTACATTTGGTTTCAGGACAAAGTTGTCAGCTTCCAGTGGCCAGCTAGCCACATAATGAATTATTTTCTTCTCTTTTACCTAATTCAGAGTCAAAAATACACTTTCTACTGCAGCTCAATGGACTCAATGCTTCAAAGTGTTGAGCATTCTAGCAAAACATTTAAGTACACACTTTAAAGTTAAGTCAATGGGGTTACGCACATGCTTAAAATTAAAGTTTTAAGTGCTTTGTTGGCTCAGAGCCAGAATGCTCAGCACTTTGCAGGATCCAGCCCAATATAATCAACAATCTGCATTTTAAATTGGGGGGAGGGGTGTCAAACAATGGTAATTAACATAGCTGAGTGAATAATCATAATGAATAAGTTAGCTGACCAATATTGTTTTTTATTTGTTAATTGTCTGGCAACAGAACACATTATTTTCTCAAGTGCATTTGATGTTTGAAATTATTTACTAGATAGCTTCTGCAAATTAAATCATTCACAAGCCATTTGTTGAGTGCATTCATTATTCGAGCTGCCTTGAATGGACACATAGCTCACATGGTATTATTATCCCTTTTAACCTATGGTTAGCGGAAAATTCAGGGTCTTGTAGGTTGTTCCAGTTAGGAGAAATTGGCAATAGGTATTTCTTTTATGTAAGTTTTCTTTTCAAAGTCCTGTTTCCCTGAACACAGAAGGAAACAAACAGCAGGAGACAGTTCCTTCGTTCGCTGATCCAAGCCTGCCTTCACCATCCGGTCTCTCTTCCCAAAAAGCTTTTTCTCTGGACTATGTTACCAGCCTTCTGTTACCATATTCTTGGCTTTCTCTAGCTGCTTCAGCTTGTCCTGTGGCACTTCAGCTTGTGCTCAATTACTCTCCTCCCCTGCCCAAAACAGTTCTATCAATCAAAGCCCTAGCCCCTGCATTTGAAAACCCCCACATGATTCAGGTTTTACTCTACTTTTCCATGTGTCTGTATTTTGTGGGCGACTGTTATTTCAAGTACATAAAAGGTTGTTACAAGGAAGCAGGAGAAAAATTGTTCTCATTAACTTCTGAGGAGAGGACAAGAAGCAATGGGCTTGAATTGCAACAAGGGTGGTTTAGGTTGGACATTAGGAAAAACTTCCCATCAGGTTAGTTAAGCACTGGAATAAATTGCCTCAGGATGTTGTGGAATCTCCGTCATTGGAGATTTTTAAGAGCAGACTAGACAAACATGTCAGGGATGGTCTAGATAATACTTAGTCCTGTCTTGAGTGCAGGGGACTGGACTAGAAGACCTCTCAAGGTCTCTTCCCATCCTATGATTCTATGATTCTATTGTTTCAGCCCTGATTACAATGGTTTCTTTACATTTATTCTGAATGTTAGGCAGTGGTCATGCCTGACCCATAACGTTATGTTATCTTATTGGATAAGTAGGAGTTTTAGAACCAGGTGTCCTGACAAAGTGACTATAATTAGGAATTTGAAATTACTTTCAGCAACTATTCTGCCTGCATCTTTGTGTAAAAATCTGCAAATATGCTTGCCAGTAGACTTGTTTGCCAAAGTATTTTTGGAGAATAAACAAAAGGAGGTATGTACATTGCTAAAGCAAATTCATTAAAAAATTCAAACATACATTTGCAGTAAAATTTTGGCCGTATTCACCCAGCTCTAGTAATCAGCAGCCATTAATCTTGGTTCTAGGATGTGGGACACTGGCCCAGAATTATAAGGACTTACTCCTGAAAGCAGATAGCAGATATAAATAGAATGCAGATATAGACTATCCATATGTGCAACACTCATTGACACATATATGAAAACATTTGCAACTACACCAAAATTTAAAAGCTAATTATTGTTTCTAAATATAATAAACAAGTTTCCAGAATAATTTACCTAAAGACGTGTTTCAGTTCTGTGAACTCCTTTTCTTTGATCTGCAGGTCATCTTCTAATCTTTCTAAGATTATAGCGTATGATTCACTAACTTTCTTCTTCCATTCATCTTACAAGAAAAAGCAAATATGATTCACAATACACTTCATGCCCTATAAAAAACTAGCACACGGATCACAATCTCCCAGTGATCAAAACAACTCCACTATCAAATTTACCAAATTATACATTATTTTGCTACTAACACTTTCAGTTTAAATTATGGATATTTGCAGTTTAAATGATATTATATGTATTATGCAAAAAGAGTTAGGAGTTTTTTCCTTGTGTAAAACAATATATATACACACACATACCTATGCTATACATACATATTAGATATATCAATCTTTCTGGAAAGCTCTTTTCATTTTAATAGTGAAAAGCTAAGTTCATAAGGTTGTATTTGTTAGTTCTAAATATCTAAGTTTTAACAGTATAGAAGTACAGAATAAAATTTTTTCTAAATTTTGTATTGTTCTAATTAAATATTAATTAAATCAACAAAATAATCTAATTTAATATGATCTAATGGTTTGAATAAATTTGCTGGCTTTTCTTCCTCTTTTTCTATCATAGATACTGTATGTGATTTGAGCCAAGCCAATCTTCATATAGATTAGGAGCAATACAATACCTTATCCTTGAACTCAAGAGTAAATTAGCAAATGAGTAAATTTGCTAAAGCTACATTTGCTGCTGGTTGATGGATTTATATCATATTGCATTTGAAGAAGCAACATTAATTACCAGTGCAAGTTTGGGTTGGTCTAGATTTATAATTCCCCATTTGTTCAATATTTCTTCTTTGTTTCAGTAAAGTTCTTGCAGTAATGATTCCTTGTTCAAGTGCAGTGACAGTCCTACTGAAAAATACTTTGATAGTCTCTGGCTAAAAATAAACTGTGCGCCAAATGGAATGTCATGCAACAAGGACACAGAGCAAAACAGTGTGTGCTATGAAGTGTAAAATAATAAAGGTAACTAATCAGTCTGTTTAAAATCTAGTGTCAAGAATAAATTGCAAATGTTTCAGCAGAAATATTTGCTTCCTTCTGTTGACTACCCATACGTAGGGGAGGGTGAGCAAACTGCCACCAGATCAGTGGTGAGGAATAGACATGGAATTGACCCCCATTAATAGCGTGTAATCCTATTGTGGGTAGGTTGTGTTTACCTCTGAGTACACCTCTTTCGTACTCTTTGGCAACGCTTGTCCAGCTTGTTATGCCAATGAAGTATCATAGAATTGAACGGAAAAATTGATTCACCCGTTAGCTCAAGGTTATGGTGTATGTATGCATTTTGTGTCCTTGTTTCCTGATCCACCCCACAGGAGTTCAACCCTGGGGACAAGAAAAGCAGCTGTACTGCCATCATTTCTGCTAGGGCAGTCCAGCTTGGGGTTCTATTGGAGTGCTAATGGAAGAGGCTGCCCTGGAGAACGCTGTACTGGTCAGCTCTGTTACCCCAAGAGGAGTGGGAGATTCAGTCCACGTACGTGGCTTACATCCCTGTTGTAGGTGGACTTTCCACCATCAGGGACTGCAACTTGACATCAGTCAGTGTCTTTAAGGAGGAGGGAAGGAAGGAAAGTAGTTTGGTTATCTTTGAGGCTCTAAAAAAATTAAAATAAGCAGTTTAGTGCTTTGGATTTTATTTATCAAGTCTGTCTTTCTCTCTCAACCCCTCCCAACACCCCACCCCCCAAAGTCTCTCACATTCTTTTTCTCACTCCAATATTTTACTCATTCTGATCTCTGCACTTGTGAATCTTCTATTTATTTTTTATACTGGTAGTTTAAAATAAATATTTAAAGTGATAGTATCAAGGTTAGAAAGCACAGCAATTGACCTTGACAGTTGTTCTGTATAAAATTTCTTATCTTAAGGATTCCAGTCAAGATAATATGTGCATGCATGCATACACACACATACGCACCTAAAACTTTTAATGCGCTACATCCCATTGTAAACAAACCAGCACTCCTGTTGTAGTTTCTATCACAGCATGACCGCACCAGTTTATTTGCACACAAACCCAAGGATGTATTTTTAAATAGTTTGAGGTGCCTTGACAATACACCCTGTGATATGCACCCAAATATTTGAGAAGACACAGGTCTCATAACTGATATTCCGCCTCCAAGCAACTATCAAAGTTACAAACCTAACACCATAATGGGTGTCTATATTTCCCAGCTTGTATTAACTTCATATTTATTTATTTTTCTTCAGATTCCTAAAATGCAGTTTTGGGCACCCATCCAAATGTAGGTTCTGTGAATACTTAGACCACAATTTAGAAACACAACATAAACAAAAGATTACCCATATTCACTTCTGCCCCCCCCCTTCCTTAGAAGCCTTAATGGAGAAAAAGAGATTAAACAGATCAATGTGTTTGTATTAATGTAACTTCTGAAGATAGTTTGCTGAATAATCTATGTATTGGGGGTCTGTATTGTTGGGAGTTTTGTTATGGACACCAGTGGAGGCAGGATCTGGCCTTACTTACTGCATAAACTATCTCTATCAGAGGAACTGTCTGATAAAAGGGGCCCAAAACTGTAAACTACCAGAAGTTTCCAGCTCACTGACATAGACAACAGAGTCAGGCTGCAAACATCCAAGTGTTCTGTTTGGGATCAGTGAAAGAAATCCAGGAAAGCAGCATGGTAGGGGTATTGTATGGAGAGTCAGAAGACACGTTTTATTCCTGGCTCTGTCATTCATTTGCCTTGTGACCTTGATCAAGGGCACCTCAATTTCTACCCCAGTAAAATCAGAATATTAATGCTCACTGGTCTTTGTAGAGCTCTTTGAGATCTATGAAAGAAGCCACTGCTGGCAAAATAGCAAAACTAAAACCAGTAATGGGGGAACCCGACAGACTCAGGCCCTTAAACTTGGATTTTTTTCTAACCATATACCAGTTCACCTAAGGCCTGGGCGACCCCCTCCTCTGAGTAGCCCTGGAGCCACAATACTTGTCATCCCCTTTGGCGGAAGTCCCAGTGGTCCTGCTCCCCTATCCAGTGTGATTGGGAGTGCTGCTTCTCCACCCATCCTATAAGATGAATTGTGTTTTCATTAAGAATTTGTTCAATAATGAAAAACAATGACCAAAATGGTGAAAAAGAAAAATCAGTTGGTTCACAGGCAATTTGCAAATTAAAAAAGTTAAAAATGCACTGATTGAACTCTTAGACCAGTTCTAATTAACATCCATACAGGTAGCATTAAAAAGCCAAGAGCAATATTTTTCAGTGAACATAATCCTCAGACATAATATCTACAGCACATTCAGCTGTACGGCTCTTGGATTAATTTTTAAAGTTTTGTCAAAAAATTTTATATTTGAAAATGTACAACCGTCAAACTCAACCTTGCAAGAGCGCTGCATGCCAAATTCACTTCCCATTTCAGTTGAGACAAGTTCTTTTCATGGAGTCTTTATAGGATTAGGCCCTTTGAAATTATCCTTATTTCAGATTTATTTCTTCCCATTCTAAGAATATCTTTGTGGAAGGGCTGTAAGTCACTATTATCCATTTCAATATTGTTCCAGTGACACCCAGATGTATCACTGATAATGACAAGAACTTTAAAATAAGGCACATTATTATGAAAATAAAAGACAAGGGACTCAATAGCCCATAAAATGAAGCAGGTGTTTACAATGGCTCCTCTGTGACAGTGGATTAAAAGTACTGCTATTTTTGTTACCACAGTGTAACACTGGCATTTGCAAAGGGATTAATCTTCCACATGCCATCTATTGAGCTGCCAGTAGAAAGGAGAGAGAAAGTGAAGTGTGTGCATTAGAGATTTAGGAACAAGAAGAGGATGGAACCACTGAGCTCTTGTATTACAGATAAATTCTCTTTCCAAGGCAATAGTAGTTTCTATTGAGATCCAAATAATTTTCACCCTTCTCTGTATTGCTATTCTCAATCTCCCCTATCTTTCTGGCACTTATGTCTTTCAGGCTTTCATTTGTTTTTTCATCTGCCACTCCTGATGTTCTTCTTTAAGTGCCCAATTTCTCAGATTTCAATTTCCTGCCTAAAAGGTTACTGAAATAATACTCCCCTCTCAAATTTCATAATATAATATATACAGTATGGCCAAATCTCTTCATTATACCATGCTCTCAAAGCATTCAGGGAAATCATTAGGATGATGTTCATTATGAGCCCCATTATTGCACTACACAGCAAAACTAATTAAATAAAGAAAGCTGACATGAATAAAATCATTAAACACTCATCGTGGCTTTATTAGAGTCTGTACCATCCTGCACAGTAACATTTCAGGATGGATGGAAGCCAAGCAGCCCTATAGGGGTCTATAAATTCTATATCTGTCTAACAAATCCAGCATATGCTCATTTAGGTCAAATCCTGCATTTCTTCAGGAACAGTCCTTATTTAATGGAAAACTTCTGCTGTATGGAATGTGAAGCGTTAATTAGTCCTGCCTAAGTGAAGATTTCATCAGTGGATCCTTTATACCCGAAAACATTAATAAATATACTTGGAACAGCATCCTGATCTAGTGGTCTGGGCATAGGATTAGGTGTTGGGAACTCCTATTACTTTGTGGTCTTGTGCAAGTCCTTTGACTGTGCGAGGCCTTGCTTTTCCCATCTGTCAAATGGAGACAGTTGTAGTCATCTACCTCAAAGGTGGGCTGAGGAAAAAATACTTCACTTTTGTAAAGTGCCATGTAAGTTAAAAAAGAAAAAGGCAATGGGTAAACCAAGTTTAAAGCATAGTTATTCACTAGGGGACCAATGCTGCCTCCACTGAGTTCCTGTAAACTGGCCCTTATTAGCCCAGGAAGTTGGAATAAGCCACAAGGAAAAAATATGTATGTAAATATGTATGTATTTCCAGTACACATCCCCAGGTCCTGAGAATTTCTGCTGGACAAGCAGAAGCGTTTCTTGTATTTCTTTGCACCCCTTTCCCTGCACCCCTTTCACCCTGATAACTCTGCTCAGATTATAAATATTATCAATTATTTATATTGCAGTAAGACTACCGGTTCAATTGAGATCAGGGCTCTATTATACCAGGCACTTTACAAACATGAAGGGAGATGGTTCCTGCCCCAAGGATTTTAGTCTAAACAGACAATGGATGAGAGGGGAAACAAGCACAGAGACGTGAAGAAGTGGAGTTACGAATAGTATTCAGGTCTTCTGAATACCAGTCATAGGACCACATTGCCTTGCAGGTATCCTAATGATCTCTTCATCTGCTTCTGCAGGGACTCCAAGTTTTGCCTCAGACCATAGAATCATAGAAGATTAGGGTCAAGCCAGGCCTTAAAAACCTCTCAGGGTGGAGATTCCACCACCTCCCTAAGTAACCCATTCCAGTGCTTCACCAGCCTCCTAGAGAAATAGTGTTTTCTAATATCCAACCTAGATCTCCCCCACTGCAACTTGAGACCATTGTTTTTTGTTCTATCATCTGCCACTACTGAGAACAGCCTAGCTCCATCCTCTTTGGAACCCCCCTTCAGGTAGTTGAAGGCTGCTATCAAATCCCCCCTCACTCTTCTCTTCTGCAGACTAAATAACTCCAGTTCCCTCAGCCTCTCCTTGTAAGTCCTTGTAAGCCCCCTAATAATTTTTGTTGCCCTCTGCTGGACTCTTTCCTATTTGTCCACATCCCTTCTGTAGTGGGGGGGACCAAAACTGGACACAGTACTCCAGGTGTGGCCTCACCAGTGCTGAATAGAGGGGAATAATCACTTCCCTCGATCTGTTTGCAATGCTCCTACTAATACAGCCCAATATGCCATTGGCCTTCTTGACAACAAGGGCACACTGCTGACTCATATCCAGCTTCTTGTTCACCGTAATCCCAGTTGGTCCCCAGCCTGTAGCAGTGCATGGGATTCTTCCTTCCTAAGTGCAGGACTCTGCACTTGTTCTTGTTGAACCTCATCAGATTTCTTTTGGCCCAATCCTCCAATTAGTCTAGGTCACTCTCAACCCTATCCCTACCCTCCAGCGTATCTACTTCTCACCACAATTTAGTGTCATCTGCAAACTTTCTGAGGGTGCAATTCATCCCATCATCCAGATCATTAATAAAGATGGTGAACGAAACCGACCTCAAGACCGACACCCTGGGGCACTCTGCTTGATACCAGCTTCCAACTAGACATCGAGCCATTGATCACTACCTGTTGAGCCCGACAATCTAGCCAGCTTTCTATCCACTTTATAGCCCATTCATCCAAACCATACTACTTTAACTTGCTGGCAAGAATACTGTGGGAGACCCCTATCAAAAGCTTTGCTAAAGTCAAGATATATCACATCCACCCCTTTCCCCATATCAACAGAGCCAGTATCTCATCATAGAAGGCAATCGGGTTGGTCAAGCATGACTTTCCCTTGGTGAATCCATGTTGACTGTTCCTGATCACCTTCCTCTCCTCCAAGTGCTTCAGAATGGATTACTTGAGGACATGCTCCATGATTTTGCTGGGGGGCTGAAGTGAGGCTGACCAGTCTGTAGTTCCCCCGGTTCTCTTTCTTCCCTTTTTTAAATATGGGCACTATATTTGCCTTTTTCCAATCGTCCGGGACCTCCCCCGATCGCCACGAATTTTCAAAGATAACAGCCAATGGCTCTGCAGTCACATTAGCCAACTCCCTCAGCATCCATGTATGCATTAGATCTGGACCCACGGACTTGTGCATGTCCAGCTTTTCTAAATAGTCCTTAAGCTGTTCTTTCACCACGAAAGGCTGCTCACCTCCTCCCCATAGTGTGTTGCTCAGTGCAGCAGTCTGGAAGCTGACCTTGTCTGTGAAGACCAAGGCAAAAAAACCATTGAGTACTTCAGCTTTTTCCACATCATGTGTCACTAGGTTGCCTCCCCCATTCAGTAAGGGTCCAACACTTTCCCTGATCATCTTCTTGTTGCTCATATACCTGTAGAAACCCTTCTTGTTACCCTTCACATCCCTTGCTAGGTGCAACTCCATTTGTGCCTTGGCCTTCCTGATTACACCCCCTGAATGCTTGCACAATATTTTTATACTCCTCCCTAGTCATCTGTCCAAATTTCCACTTCTTGTAAGCTTCCTTTTTGAGTTTTAGCTCACCGAAGTTTTCGCTGTTAAGCCAAGCTGGTCGCCTGCCATTTTTGCTATTCTTTCTGCACATCAGGATGGTTTGTTCCTGCGCCCTCAATAAGGCTTCTTTAAAATACAGCCAGCTCTCCTAGACTCCTTTTCCCATCATATTAGCCTCCCAGGGGATCCTGCCCATCAGATCCCTAAGGCAGTCAAAGATAATGGCTCTGCAGTCACATCAGCCAACTCCCTCAGCATCCATGGATGCATTAGATCTGGACCCACTGAAGTCCAGGGTCTGTATTTTGCTACTCTCCTTTTTTCCTTTTGTGAGGATCCTGAACTCAACCATCTCATGGTCACTACTGCCTAGGTTGCCACCCACTTCTACTTCCCCTACCAATTTTTCCCTGTTTGTAAGCAGCAGGTCAAGAGGAGAACAGCCCCTAGTTGGTTCCTCCAGCACTTGTACCAGGAAATTGTCCCCAGTACTCTCCAAAACCTTCTTGGATTGTCTGTGCACTTTTCCCCCAGCAGATGTCAGGGTGATTGAAGTCCCCCATTAGAATCAGGGCCTGTGATCTGGAAACTTCAGTTAATTGTCCAAAGAAAACCCCATCTACTTCAGCCTTCTGATCCAGTGGTCTATAGCACACGCCCACCACCACATCACCCTTGTTGCTTTCACCTCTAAACTTAACCCAAAGACTCTCAACAGGCTTTTCTCCAGTTTCAGACTGGAGCTCTGAGCAACCATACCGCTCTCTTACATACAATGCAACTCCTCCATCTTTCCTGAACAGTTTATATCCATCCATGAGAGTGCTCCAGTCATGAGAACCGCCCCACCAAGTTTCTGTTATTCTAATCACATCATAGATCCTTAATTGTGCCAGGACTTCCAATTCTTCCTGCTTGTTTCCCAGGCTTCTTGCATTCGTGTACATGCACCTGAGATAACTAGCCAATTGCACTACTTTCTCAGTATGAATAAGGAGGCTTCCCATTTTGTACCCTCCTCTTTGTGTTTCCTCCTGGTATCCCACCTCCCCACTTACCTCTGAGCTTAGGTCACCATCCCCCGGCAAATCTAGTTTACTTGTTTTAGCTAGTCTTCTGCTACTAATCTCAGCTCACTTGATCCCACTGCAATCCATCTGCCTGTTCACATTAAAATGATAGAATTCATTATTTTTACCTCCCCCTCCCCCAAATTAACATAATATATCTCAACTGGTCTTCACAGCAAACACAGGACCAGATTGTGAGCTGCTTTTCCACAGCTGAACATTTAGTCCCATGAGTCCCATTGGATTCAGTGGTAGTACTCATGTGAGTAATTACTCCTCTGTGTGAGAAAAGACTCAAGCTGGGCCACAGCAAACTCTCCCAGCATTTGCCTCCTCTCCTTTTCTTTGTTCCATTCTACTAATTCTTCAGATCGTAAAACATGGTGATGGTGAGGCTTTTACTTCTGTAAATTTCTATCTAGAGAGGACTGTAAAGACCAAAAGGGCTGGAACCATGTGTTGTATTATGCCTGCAAAGCAATACAACACCTTCTCCCAACCCATGGCACTATATCATTATAATAACAAAGAATAATCTCATCCCCCATTGAAGATGCTCAACCCCTACACTATCAACAGAGCACTTAGACACTGGGTTAGTGTTCACATTCACCCCCCTCAGGGGTATGGCTTTGTTTGTTAACTCAAAAATGGGATCACATCAGCCTGAGACCAAACTTTTTCCTTGATATTTTCCTCTAAGTCTCCTGTGTCCTTGCTCCTTACTCTAGTGAGCCACTCCGACTTCCTTAATGTTCCACAGGAAGTAAGGAGCTGCACTGGCCCCAATAAGTCAGTAGAGCTTCAGCAGCTTTATACCATTTGCTGACAAGGTGGTCAACAGAAGCGCCATAAACCCCTATTACACTTTGTTTAAAGAAATCATATTCCTAATGTAGCGAAGAAACCTTTGATGCGCATCAACAAAATACCAGAGGTTAAATCCTGGCTTCATTGAAATCAATGGCAAAACTCCCAGCGACTTCAGTGGAAGCCAGGATTTCACCCAAGATATTAATGATAGTGGCTATTTTTTGTATGACTTGGCTATGGTTGAACACGTGGCACTCCCACTGAAGTCGATGAAAGGATATGGTTTTAAACAACCAAAAATATTCAAGAGAATCCAGCAGCTGGCAACTAACAGATGCTTTAATTTTTTTTAAATGGATTAATGGAGATCCCTTTGGGCATAGTCACATGTATGCTTTTTATTCCCACTAATCATAATTTTTCATACAGAAATGTTATATCATAATTCCTTTTCTCCCCTTTTTGAATAATGCAATAATATAATAATCTGATATTGTCTATTACAATAATTTCAATGTAAAGAAGTCCACATAAAATTATGGGTTTCTTGAAGAGTTACTGGGCAAAAATTTGTTTTCTATCATGACTCAGTTGAAATCAATGGATATATACGTAAGTGCTTATTCATAAATGATGGATACGGCTCCGTATCTGTCACAGAGATCGCGGAAGTCACGGAGTCCGTGACTTTCCACAACCTTCATGACTTCTACAGGGGCCGGGTGGCTGACCCCACAGCTGCCAAAGCAGCTGGCTCTGGGGCCAGCTACACCAGCTGCTGCTCCGGTGGCCCCAGGCAGTGGTCCCTGGCTGGCCGGAGAAGCTGCGGTCCGCAGCCCCTGGCAGCTGGTGCTGCTGGCCTTAGGTGGCCCCCCGAGCAGTGTCCCCCCTCCCACCTCATTTAATCACAGGTATTTTTAGTATAAATCATGGACAGGTCACCTGCAGTTAATTTTTGTTTATTGCCCGTGACCTATCCATGACTTTTACTGAAAATACCCGTGACTAAATCATAGCCTTAATGATGGATCTGCAATTGATCGCGCAAAATCTGTGCATCAGCCATATATACTTATACTTGTAAACATAAAGCAAAACACTGCATATGAAAAAATATTTATAATATTTTATTTGAAGTAGTATATGGAAAACTATAGTTTATTTAAAACATAGCTCTGTAAATGATTGCTTTTCAGAGGTATTACAGTAAACCTAATTGTATCTTAAATACTAGAAACATGAAATAAATACGTGAGGAAACCCAATTTTATTAACCGCAGCTCTATCGATCCCTATTTGCTTTCTGAAAACTCAAGGCCAAAACATATAGTGTAGAAAGCAATCATGGACTGCCACAAGCCCATAAAAAAGTCTAATCTTTCTCACCCCATAAAAGAAATCTACACTTATTCTGTTACAAAAAATCTGCTTTTATTAAGTTCTCTGCTTCAACATTTAAATGTTTTATTTCCTCTCAGGGCAATGCATTGACAAGCTACATGTTAAATGAGACCGGACATGAAACACCTCACTGGTTTGCAAAGGAAAAAGAGTGGACATTTAACGAATCTATTCAAAAGTGATAGGAAAATAGGAAATTACTTAGCCACAAACTGTTCCAGGCTATCACATATTTTAAGAGCTGTAGACGCAAGTTAACATTTGAGCCATGAATGCAACATACAGTATATTTAATACAGTCAATTGTTTGAGCACTCTCTACTTTGGTAATAGTAGTACTACAAAAAAAAAGTAGAGATCCTGCATAGGATTCCTCAATATTCTGAAGCCATAGTCAACCTGTGGAACTCCTTGCCAGAGGATGTTGTGAAGGCCAAGACTATAACAGGGTTCAAAAAAAGAACTAGATAAGTTCATGGAAGATAGGTCCATAAATGGCCATTAGCCAGGATGGGCAGGGATGGTGTCTCTAGCCTCTGTTTGCCAGAACCTGGGAATGGGCGACAGGGGATGGATCACTTGATGATTACCTGTTCTGTTCATTCCCTCTGTGGCACCTGGTATTGGTCAGTCAGAAAAAAGGATACTGGGCTAGATGGACCTTTGGTCTTACCCAGTATGACCATTCTTATGTTATGAAGCACGATACAATTAAGTGCAACTCTTTTTTACTGTGTCCAGGTAATGGGCCAAGTTCTGTAAAACTGAATAAAATTATATGCCAGACAATAATTTCAGGCAGACAGGTAAAAGTAGGCCTATCTGTTACTTTTCATGGGGGATGAACCTGTAAAACAATTTTGAAATCTTTAGCCCACGTTGTTTGAATTAAAAGCGGAAAAAGTAATCGTTGCAGGGTCAAGTGCTGCAGCATTCCTTTGTGGCCTGCCGTAGTACTACTCACCATATCTCAGTTTCCTTCTGGTTCTTCAATAGTCAGCATCCGCCTCCAATGTGGTTAGGCCCCATGCTGACTTAGCTCTCCAGCTAAATCACACCGAAGTTCCTTTCGGGGTATCCAAGCTCCAAAACAAATACAACAAAACTAAAACTGACAGTCATCTGTCTTGGACCCAGGCAGCCCTTCTATTCAGTTTGTCTTTTCTAGTTAACACTCATCTAGGCTCCGTTTCAGCCAACTTTTCCTCACAAAGGCTCCGACAGACAGCAGTCTCACTCAGCTCCCAGGCTTCCATCACCCAGTACAAGTTGGAGATCTGCTTCCCTTCTCCATCAGCTATCGACTGAGCTAGGCCAACCTCGATGCAGATGTAGTGGATTGGGGCTGATGTTGAACCCACAGGCTCTTGTAAACCCCTTGTAGGCCAGTGTGGGGTTTACACCCCTGCACAGAAATGTTAACACAAATTGTCAAACTGTTTAAATCCACAATTTTTTTTCCCAAGGAACATGCTAAAACAGCTTGTGCTGTTGCCTTTCCCAAAAAATTCCTCTCTGATAAAACAAAAAACAAAGCAAAACAAAAAGCGGAAAGGATGTGTGTGGGCTTCAAAAATCAGATTTAAACTAGACACTGTTTTACGAACTATGCAATTACTGTCCTACCGTGACACCATAATCAAAATATACATATTTCCATGTTAGGAAAAAAATTAGGCACAGATTTGTGAGCATATTTTGGCAACAACAGATTTCAGTGTAACTTGGCCTTGATAGGTTATATCAGTGCTGTGATGAATTACATTGAGCCTGGCATCCCACCAGCTCTTACACCACGAATGCATTATTCCATAGCTAGTACTGCTAATAGGATCCTGATTGAACAGCTCTACATAATAAGAAACCTTGTTGGGGACGATTATTTTCTTTGTCATTATCAACAGTTCTGCTTGTAAAACTAACTAGCAGAAGCAAAGGAAGCTGTGTGGATTATAACAACATAAAAGAAAAACAGAGATAAGATCAACCTTTAACCCCGCAGTGTGTTTTAACAGACACCCTCTGGCTTTGTAAAACTGCTGGGTTCTTGCAACCTGCCTAGTGCAGGGAAGCATGCGTAAATGCCGGGAACAGAAATATTATTGAACACAGCAAGTAAGCAGCACATTCGTGCTTCCACATTCTGGGACAGACAATGCTTCCTCTTCTTAAGTGGAAGAAGAGTCCTCAGGGAGATTTTTGCTTCCGCATGCACCTGTGTGGGGAGTGAAAGGTGGGCTACTACAGATAGGTGTACTTGGGATATGTGTACACTGCAATTAAACACCCACGGCTGGCCTGTGTCAGCTGACTTGGGCTTGTGGGGCTCATGCTATGGGGCTGTAGACATTCGAACTCCAGCTCAAGCCCAAATGTTGTGGAGTGCTCCGAGGCACTCCACAAACCACAGAGGCATGGCTGGGCAAGGTGGGGTCTGACCAGGATTCTACTCCTTCTGTCCTCCCTGTTGGGAGGAATACAGACTGCAGTCTTTTCAGAAATGCTGCCGCTCCATTAAGAACTCTTCAGAGACTATTTGGTCAGTGTGCCTCTCTCTTACCTCCTCATCCCCAAACACCAGCTGTGGATACAAAAACCAAAATCTCTGTCTTTACACTAAAACTAATTTCAGTGAACAAAGTGGTTATTAATGCATTATGTTTGGGGACTCTCTTAAAATAAATCTTATAATAGTTAAGAATGAATGAGTCTGTTAAAAGAATACAATTACTGGTTACCGGGAATTTAAGTCTTTAAATTGATGAGGCAATTCAGCATGAAAACTATCTAGGAGCAAAGTCTGCGTCTTCAATTAGAGACCAAAGTCTGTATGTCAAACATTTGTGTTTTCCACAATGTTTTGTATAACATCACAATAGTTAATGACACAAAGATTATGCAAATTTGAAGATAGATTAAGCATTCTCATGACTTCATGCACCATGTTCTATGACTCTTTTTACTTCTTGATTTGTATGGTGTTTGATTGTAAACTTTAATCTCAGTCTTCACGAACATATGCCTCTCCAGCCATTTAAAAAAACAACAACATTTCACTAACATTTTATCCTGTTGCCTAAGACCTTTTTTTCCTTGGCATCCATCCTTGTAAATTAAATTCACACTCTCAACCCCCCCCTTGCAAGTCTCTGGGGGGTCTAGTTCTTCTGTACCGATTCACATGCAGAAGACTTAACTCAAGTAGATAAACCTTCCAAAAGAAGTAGTGTCTTACCAGCGACACATGATGAAGGTTAAGGAAAACTTTGGTATTAAATAATATTGGTGAGATATTCCATTGCCTTGGAACTGGCCTCAAGAAATATCAATAGGAGTTAAGAAAGCAGCCTACAAGCACTTTGTTACTGTGAGATATGTCAAAAAGGTTGGTACAAATTTAATCTGATAATACTTAGTCTTTGATTACAACTCACAAGCACAGGAGCTTTTGTGAACCATGGCACTCACTCATTAGGTTCCCTACCCTAACAAGCCAAACCTCAAATTCCACATTATAACCCTATGCTTTCCCTTCATCTAAAACCTCTGGAGAACTCAACAAGGGATAGTTTTATTACTGATAATTCCATGATATGATCAACATTATTTTGCACTCAGTATACATTGCCTTGTCATTAAAACTATTGTTAAACATTAAAGATATTGGGCTCAATTCTCATCTTCGTTTTACTAGAGTAAATCCAAGGAGTTCCTCCTGATTTACACTAGTGCCAGAGATCAGAATCTGGTTCCATGCTTACAATATAAAAATAATTAATTTTAGGGGACTGGAGACTGACAAAAATAAAATTCATGTTTGACTTCAAATATATTTTTCATGAGAAATGCAGTTCTATTTTTTGCTCACATTTCCGGCTACTGAACAAATACCTTTCACTTATGCATAGCAGAGTCATATGTTGGGTTAACTCATTTGCCCTAGCATTGTGAAAGCTTAATGGGCACATTCTAAGGGGAAAAAAGTTAAAATATTTTAAATTGTAACAATGTAATAAAACAATCTGAGAAAAAAATATAGTTAAAATTACTTTGTGGAGTGTGCAGAGTTAATTAGCGCAGCATACAGACACAAAATGGACAGCCAGGGCACAGGATCATCCACAGTCAGCACAAGAATAAAAATGCATGATGGAAGGGGTGATGTGGGTTGGGAAATGTGACTGCATGTTCCCAGATGATGAAAAAAGAGCAGGTATATTCATCAACTAAGAAGCTTCTGGAAAGTGTGTAAGGTCTAAAGGGGGCAGGAAGAGTTGTCGGAGAGGAGACTGTGTATGGTTACAACATTCTAAATTCTGGGCAAAACAGCTATGCCCAGTGCCACTGAATATTGTGAATGTCAGTATTATAGAACGAAAAGGGACATTATTTTGAAGGAGAGACTGCACGTAGCAAGCGGACACAGCTGAACATGGGACAATGAAGGGGGCATTACCACAGCTTGATACTCAATGTTGATACTGAACCAGAACATTCTATTGGCCCTGGTCTCCTTTGAGAACTGAAGTTATGAAATGTCCACAAGATGTAAGAGTCTTGAGAGCACCATAAGGGGATTCAAAGAATTGGAATCATAAGTTAATGAGCCATTAGATTCTGGAAATCTTTGATTCAGAAGGGACCATGATGCAGAGATATGGAAAGTGCATTTACGTCAATTTACTTATGATACAATATTTCAGATCACAGCTTTTTAGATAAATTCTTTCCACAAATTATTCGGTATTCTGCAAGAAGATATATATAGCACACATACACAAAATTTCCCATTGCTTGTAAAAATGATGACGAGCTAAAGTTTAAACAAATATAAAAAAATCTTTTGTTTTGCTTAGCATAATGAAAAATTACCTTAGCCTCTTAAAATACCCATTTTAAAAGGATACCATGAAAAGAGGGAAATGTAACTCATTGCTATGCCACACTATGTTGCAAGAGCCAATATTGAAAACTACTTAAAACTTCTTCAAAGTACAATCAAACTCTTAATTAATGTTCATTCCATATTCTTAACAAAAACTAAAAAAAACCCCACCACATAATGGATACCCCAAGAAAATTCACCTCTTAGTTTTTTCATAGATTTGAAATATTTCATTAATTCTTTCATCAAAAGAATAGTTTATCTGTGTTTTTTGCATTATTAATGTTATGCTACAATAACACTGCTAATGCAATTTCATTATTTCTACTTCAATGAAATCAGAAAAGATGTGTACTTTTTGCTTCTGGGTTTTACAAGCTTGAAAACAATCAATCATCTTCATATTAAAGAAAGACAAAAGGGTAAAAATACTGTACATTTACAAATCAGATTTCTCTTTGTTTCTTTGTAGAGTGATTTCTTCGTAAATTTGCTGCCTGAACTTCAACATGTCTTCTACATCTTTGTAGAAGAGCATTTCTTCAATAGACAGGAGCTTCCAGCCATTCAGTTTAAAAGCTGACTTGTTTTGCACAGCATTTAACATCTTTAATGACACTCTAACTGAATCACTTAAAGTAGAACAAACAGGGAAAATCCGAGCAGTCCACAAACCCAAAATTGTCTTGTCACCAGAGAAGAGTTGGTCTGAAACTCTCAGGTCCCAGAGGTCCAAGCACTGCAGTAAACTGATTCCAAAAAACTGAAGGGAATGTATGTCTGACAACAATTTCACATTCTTTTTCAAGTTGTCTTCTACACCAAGCACCATACTCACATACATTACTTTTCCATTAACCCTGATGCTCAATGAACTCACAAAAGAGTTTGGTGGTACATCTATGTTAGCACTTATGCAACAACCACTGACAATGCTGTTTGCCCCTACTGAAACCTCAGGTCCCAGCCTAGAGTATTCAATAACAGAGGCAGGTGCTACAACACATCTTGAATCCAGTATGCTTTGAATGACACATGCCGATATATCTGAGTTTTCTGCTTTATCTGGAAAGATGCTAAAAGCTTTAGATAGTAAGCCAAGCTCCAATTTCAATTTACTATCAGAAGTAAAATGAAACAAATACTCTTGTGTAGTCCCAATATGATAGAACTTGGAGTTATTTAAGACTATAACATTAAGTGATGTTCCTTTAAGAAGAGAAAATAGCTTCTGCCTTATTTCTCCTAACTGTGATCCTTCTTTTGTGACATTATCTGTGATTTTTGTGTAATCATGAGTTGCTCCAGGTCCCAGAGCCTGGAGAAAATCACCATATGCATCTATTTCACAGGAAAGAGTATCCAGCTGCTTAAAAAATGTTAGTAATTGTTTTGCAATGCTATGATCAATGTAAAATAAGCTGTCTGTATACACATACTCATAGTCCATTTTTAAGTCATAGTGTTCTCCAGAGGAGTTTGGTTGAGAGCAATTCCTCCTTATGCATACTGCACCAGACTGATGCATCTTTTCAATATTAGGTTTATGTAGGAAATGATGACAAGATCTGTATTCAAGCTCTTTTTCTGATAAAGCAGATGAATCTAACACAAATACTCCATGAGTGGTACCAATAGTCAAATCTGAAGGGTGAGCTAATGCAGTGAACCCAGGTTTATCAAACTTGATGACATCTGTTGCTCCAATACTATAAAGTTCAATATCATCTGCACAAGTAATGAGAATTCCTGGATTCATATGGGTAGGAAAATCAATGTACATTGCCAACTTCAACTCCAACATCTGGTAAATAGGGTCACCAAAAGGCAAAGCTGTGAAAATTTTTCCCAGTGCACTTGCATGTGGTAAACGTTGACTATAACCACCTTAAAAAAAAAAAATAGTTTTATTATATACAAGTTTCACACACACACACTCCTCTTTAAAGATCTCTCTTATTGGTATATACAATTATCAAGAACTAGTTATGAGTTACAATATCGAAGTGGCTATTTTACATATGCACATGGCTGTATTTTAAGCATGCCTTTAAAAAGAAAAATGAAGATTTAAAGAACTGATATTTCTAATGTCAGTCAAACTCTTTCAGACAGAATTAATGCTGGATCCTGATCTTGATCCTCAGAGTGTCCAAAAGACAGTATGCGTTAAAGAGAGCATTTCCTAATTTATTGACTTTATCCTCTACAGCAGTGTTTCCCAAACTTGGGACACCGCTTGTGTAGGGAAAGCCCCTGGCGGGCCGAGCCGGTTTGTTTACCTGCCCCGACCGCAGGTTCGGACGATCGCGGCTCCCAGTGGCTGCGGTTCGCCGCTCCAGGCCAATGGGAGCTGCTGGAAGCGGCGGCCAGCACGTCCCTTGGCCCGTGCCGCTTCCAGCAGCTCCCATTGACCTGGAGCAGCGAACCGCAGCCAGTGGGAGCCGCGATCGGCCGAACCTGCCCAGCCCGCCAGGGGCTTTCCCTACACAAGCGGCGTCCCAAGTTTGGGAAACACTGCTCTACACTTTGTGCTCACAGTAAACTAGGAAAAGGACTTTTTGCATACAATGGAAACAAGAAAACTGAATTACTTCCATTTCATCTTTGATTTGGTAGATAAACCCTCCCACTCTCCTGTCCTTTTCTCCCATGTCACCATTTTTTATATTTACTTCTCCCACTCCCTTAAAATCAGCAAATATCTGGCATAGAGCCAAACTCTGTCATCAAGCGACTGGCATTCAAGTCTCTCTTCTTTCTACATGTAAGCAGTCCCTTTTGCAATTTCAAGCCATAAATGAGCCAAACAACCCATCTCCCCCAGAGGATGTTGCTGTATGATGACATAAGGCTTCTTTCTCTCAAAAAGCTGAGGTTGCTGTTTCACAGCCCTTCCAGACTCTTTTAGCTGAGATAGTTGGACATGAACTGCAAACCCACATTCAGATGCCATTCGATTGCCAAGTCAGCCAGCCAAATCTGAGCTTACTTAAGAGGGATCACATTTGACAACTTCTTCTTCCCAACACCACCACCACATTTTCATTCAGGGAGAAAAGAAAAAAATAGCATAGTGTCACAGAAAATTTAAAACAGGAAAAGGATTTACCAGAATGAATTAATATGATAGTAAGAGAAGTCCATTTATCACCATACATTTCTTCCAAGCACTGAAGGACATGAAGAGTTGATCCACCATTTCCTACAAAATATTCAATACATAAATTAAGAATATAAACATTAGTTACATAAACATGTCAAGTGTATTAAATTCATGTGCTATCGGTACCAGGGGTTGAAGTGGGCTGCTTGGGGAAGCTGGTCACGTAAGTGCTTTTTAAGATGCTGACCTCTTGCTCCAGAGCATAAATTGTCAATTATTTTTAAATGAAGTCTCTAGTCCTCATGGCTGCAAAGATAATTTTTAAATTGTGTACTGTCTATTGATGCAATGATATCTACCTGAGATTGCATAAAACAACTCTGAAAGGATGGTACTATTCATCTCCATGTCAATACTGATGATCAAACCTTGCAGGAAGGAGGTTGGGCAGTCACCTAATGATGCTCTGCACAATCCACTATAAAAAGCATCTCAAATGGGCAGGTCTTGGGGGGAGAGGGTGGAAGAAGAACATTTTTCCCCCCTCCAATTCATCCCGAGTGACATAATTAAAGATCTGTCATCAGTTACAGAGGCTATAAAAATTGGCTCTAACATGTAACCTGTCACACAAAATCTCACTAATGATTTTAAGCAAGTTTTCAAAAGATCTTTTTGACATGAAAAGTACAGAAAAGGAAAAAAAAATAGACGTTTACCAGTATTCTGATATTTATTGTTCTACTATAACATAAAATGATTTCATTTCTGAAAATTAATGTTTGGAGATTATACTATATATATTCCAATCAGATTTGTTACTTTCTAAACAAACAAATGGCTGAGCTAATGAAATTTACAAGATGACACTGTGCATGTGCATGCTCAGTGGCTACTTTTCATTAAGACTCTTGCTATGTTTTCAGTGTTATGGATCTAATAGGTGTAAACGTATTCCATTATAGACCATAATGGATCTGTTGTGATGTACAGTATGAATATATAAGAAACAACATGAATCAGTGACATTCTGTGTTATGCACTTATATTATTAACATACAATCGAAGTCTAAACCACCATGATATATACCTTGAATGCTCCTTAAGGGCAATATATAAATGTTACTAGGTAAATTTTAATATATCTGCTGAACTGATATGAGGTCCAAAGGAGCACCAGATTCATTAATGCTAATAATTACACATTTGAATCAAAATACATTGCTTAATGCCATTAGAACATTTTTTGTGATTTAATTAATATAATTGTGCTTCTAACAGCTTTCTGGAAATCTTTCGCTGTAAGAGATACAACTGTCATAATACTTACTACAATGAGCACTTTTTGTCTGTCTGAAAATTAGTCAATTTATAGTGAAATCTTAAACTATGATGAACCTTACCAATGGTTGAGGTGGCTTTTGCATCACTGGAAATTTTTAATCAAGATTGGCTATTTTTCTAAAAGATACATACTAGTACAAATATAAATTAATTGAGGGAAGTTCTATGGTCTATATTATACAGGACAGACCAGATGGTAACAATGGTGCCTTCTGGCTTTATACTGAACGTAGTCAGAGATTGGCAAAGTTAATTTCTTTGACTGATTGTCAGAAAAAGGTATGTATCAACTGCTATGTCATGTAAGAGAAAACAGAAAAATTGGCAATAAAATACCCACCAATTTTTGGTCCAGGAGGATCCACAAAAACATGGTAATGAACTCCAAGAGGGAGTTCCTTTCTTTTCAACTTTTCTGATAGCTGTTGCTGATAAGCCAATTCCTGTTTTTTGTCAGCTGCTGTAATTACAACAACATCCCAGAATTCTCCAGTTTGTGTGACTTTACCTATTTGAAAAGTGAGTTAACAAGAGAGACCATCACAGGGTATAATAGTGAGAGATTAATGACATTCTCCATAGTACGACATACAAAAACTACATCAAAGGAACTTACATTTGTAAAATCAAGCACCCAAATGTTATTAAATGTCCAAATAAAAGTGGCCATATACAACGTTAATTTTGTTGCCTCATGAATATTCATTATGACAGACTTTCCCAACAATACTTAGGAAATCCAGAAATCTTAAACTTCCTACTACAAATTCCCTCGACTGGCTACATTAAGATAAAACAACAGTGTGCCCTATTTACACTAGGGGTGAAATAAGGGCCTCACTGAAGACAATGGGAGTTTTACCATGGACTTCAGTGAAGTCAGGATTTCATTTTAGGATTTTATGTATGTATCTTGTTATAAAAACCTTAGTGTGCTTAAGGAACTGTGAGTGTGTGTCAGCAGTAGTAGATTTATCCCCCAGCATGCTGCGAACTAAGTGTTGTTGGTATGGACAAGCCCTTAGTCTAGACATGGCCTTATAGCCTTATTCATGTAACAATTCTAGCCACTTTAACCTGTGGTGTACAGTGTTGATTTCGCTCTTTATGGGTGCATCAAGGAATCTGCATACTCTTAACTAGACCCTAAATAATAAAACAATACTATACTACATTTGTTCCTTAGAGTTAATGCGAGTGATGCTCTCAGCTCAGAGCTATCCATCAACCCGCTGTAATTCAAATCCCATGAAAATTAAATTATCCTTTGTCTATATAACGGTCACTCTTAATGGAATAATTGTTTTATAAAACATGGGTACATTCATATAGGGCAGTTCATATATTCAATATGCAGCATTTCTCCTGTAATCCGAGTCTCCGTAAACCTTCTCAGATTCAGTCTTGTAACATCATGTTGATCTGCAGAACTAGCAGTTGTAGGAAACACTGTATTTCTCCTCTCGCCCCCCCTTTTTAAAAAAATTGACAATAAAATGGAGAAATTTAAAAATAATCTGTAACCCTCCCTACTTACTCTTCCCTTTGTCCCCCAAAACTCTTTGTAGAATCTGCTGAAGTTTCCCCCTCAGAACTCATTATTTCAGACCAGATCTGAACCTTTTTTCTCCCCTACTTTAAACACCACACTTCATAAAGTTGTGAATGAGCCAAAGGGTCTACATAGGCGGAGTCACATTGATGTAAGAATCTACCATGTGGATTCTTTTGAAGGACAGGAGACCTGGGTTCTATCCCCATCTTTACAAATGACTTGGGCCTTGATCCTGCAAACATTGATGCATGTGTTTAACTTTAAATATGTGAGCAGTTCCAATGAAGTCAGTGGGAATCAGGGCCGGCTCCAGGGTTTTGGCCACCCCAAGCTGCCAAACAAAACAAAACAAAACAAAACAAAACAAAACAAAACAAAAAGCTGCGATTGCGATCTGCGGCGGCAATTCGGCGGGAGGTCCTTCGCTCCGAGCAGGAGTGAGGGACCGTCTGCCAAATTGCCACCGAACAGCTGGACGTGCTGCCCCTCTCCGAAGTGGCCGCCTCAAGCACCTGCTTGGTAAGCTGGTGCCTGGAGCCGGCCCTGGTGGGAATACTCCCATCCTTAGAGTTAAGCATATGTGTAAGTGTTTGCATGATTGTGGTCTTGCTGAGTGACCCTCTGGGGTGCTTACTTGGACCCAACTCTCCACCTCTCAATTTCCCCACCAGTTACAAAGAGTGAGAGCCAGTGTCGGGGATATCACTTACCTTCCATGAAAAGTGCTTGTCTTTCACATTTACAGGTGGAAAACGCTACACGAACAAACGCCGGATCCTGCAAACACTTACACACGTACTTAACTTTACTTCTCATGCTTTCAGCTGAGATCAATGAGATCACAGAGGGAATCCAAGTTCAGGAGGCGCCCAGGTGTTTCAGTTGGGCGGGCCTGGTTAAGGCCGCCCAGGGGGACATGGGTCTCTGTTTGCAGGGTCAGGGCCTATGCTTGGGACTGTTAGTCTAAGGAAGGGGAGCTTGACACTGCGGTTCCGGGGTGACTCCCCTGGGCGTGAGGCCCCGCTGCTGAAGCCGGGAAGGGGGGGGGGCGTTGCCCAGTGTCGGAGCCTGCGGGGCAGCGGCTCCACCCCAACACCCCGCCCCAGAGGCCACCAGTGACCCCGGCCCCTACCTCTCAGCTCGTCAAACTTCGCCAGTCTCCGCCGAGTGGCCTCTTGGAGCAAAACATCGAGCTCTGCCTCCGCGCGCATCTCGCCGGAGCAAGGCCTGGCCTAGCAGGGGCCTTCCGGGTTCGGTTAGCGGCCCCGCCTCCCCGCACGGGCCGGCCCGGCCCAGCTCCGGGGCTGGGAGCAGTGGGCGGCTCTCGGGCCGGTTCCCATGGTAACCGCCAGACAAACAAGGCCGCAGCTCCGCTGCCCCTGCCGGGCTGGGAGCGGCGGGATGCGGGTGAGTGCAGTGAGGTGGGAACCCAGGGAGCCCAGCCCCGCCCCAGGGTTTCGCCTAAGCGGGGGGCTGAACCCGCGGGTCTCTTAACGGCCCCGGAGGGGGGCGCTGAACCCCGGGGGACCAAAGGAGCCTAGCCCCAGGGTCTCGCCCGGGCGGGGGGCTGAACTCCAGGGTGTCCGACAGGCTGGGATGAGGGAAGATTTAAAGCAGCGCCCTCCTGGTCGCTAAGGGCTAAGTGTGTAGTCCCGGTTGGTAATTTCTCACTACAGAGTTTGGGGGCAAATTAGAGTCTGTATCTGAAAATTTCACCCTTAATATCGAAGTCTGCCACTGAAACTGACAACCCATCCCAAAGATTCCTTGGCATGTTTTGGAAGAGTCAGGTTGTCAAACTCCATTCCCTGGCTGGAGTCCCACCTGAGTGTCTATGGCATAGCTCCCTAATTCCCAATATACACCGTCCAATAGCTGTGGTGTTCTTCACCTCCTGGCTCCAGCAGCAGTGTTCTGGCCCAGAACTGGCTGCATGTCAGTAGTGCACAAAGTCATCCGTGTGTCTTGGTTTAAGTTTCTTAACACTTTGTCAGGGTTCAGAGTAGCAGCCGTGTTCGTCTGTATCCGCAAAAAGAACAGGAGTATTTGTGGCATCTTAGAGACTAACAAATTTATTTGAGCATAAGCTTTCTCTAAGGTGTCACAAGTATTCCTGTTCTTTTAACACTTTGTGTTATAAAATATGACATAATACCTGATGGTCTGTGTACTGTACTGAGAAGTATAGTAATAAATGATGTGTTAAAGTAGCACAGTAACTTTTGTCTTTAAATTATTCTTTAAATTATTTGATTCAGAAATCTTTTATAATACTTACATACATCTCAATATTTTGGCCCAGTCTTACAACTGGATTCATGTGGGTGCACTTGAGTGCACATGGACACATAAAAGTCTCCCTAAGTGGTTCAGAGCCCTAGTTTTCTGTTTTTACTAGTTGAATTTCAAGAACAACTTGAGTAGATTGTATGGTTCTCTTTCTGACGCACACTGATAGGAAACTTGGAATTTACTAAAATGTGTTCATCCTGTGTTGTATCATTTATTTTCCCTTTGAACTTGCTCTTTGTTATTTATTGAAAAAGAAAGGGTTGTTTCTTTTGCTATGTTCTAGTGTCTAAAGATGTCACAAGTGATAAAGAATTACAATGTTTATTCAGTTTGATTAAAAACATCTACAAGAAAAAAACAAACTATGCATTTAAATCATAGGCATTCTTCAGTTACTGTATACCAAACTTTTGAATAATACTGCTCAACAATTTGTATATAAATGCACTTTTTAGTGGTATTTTGGTTATTCAATGGAACCAAGGATTATCAATTAAAGAGAAAAATAACTTTCCTTCCAGTTTAAGTAATGGGTGGACTTTGTAGAAACCTATGAATGTATCTTCTGTGCATAGGCTCAAACCTACAAAGGCTTGGGGTATGTCTACACTTAAAATGCTACAGCAGTGCAGCTGTTTATGTAGATAATCCACCTCCTTGAGAGGCAGTAGCTAGGTCGATGGAAGAATTCTTCAAGGGCAGTGCTGTCTACCCTGGGAGTTAGGTTGGGATAGCTACATCTCTGGCTATGTCTACACTACCGCGGTAAGTCGACCTACGCTACGCAACTCCAGCTACATGAATAACAAAGCTGGAGGTGACGTACCTTAGGTCAAGTTACCACGGGGTCTACAACGTGCGGGGTCAATAGGAGAAAATCTCCCATCGACTTACCTTACTCTTCTCATCGGGGGTAGAGTACAGGGTTGACTGTAGAGTGATCTGCAGTCGATTTGGCGGCTCTTTACTAGACCCACTAAATCGACCACTGGTGAATCAATCTCAGAGCATTGATCCCGGCTGTAGTACAGACTTACCCTCTTAGTGGTATAGATTTTTCACATTCCTGAGTGAAGCAGCTATCCTGAAGTAAATGCCTAGTGTAGACCAGGCTCTGGGCACATAAATAGCTTTATTCACAGGAGTAAACTTACTCACAAGCCTAAGGGTATGTCTACATGTAAAATGATACAGCAGCACAACTGCTTTGCTGTAGCGCTTCAGTGTAGACACTACTTACACCGATGGGAGTTCTCCTGTTTGTGTTTTAGGAATCCCCGAGAAGTGGTAGATAGGCTGATGGAAGAATTCTTCCGTTGATGTAGCACTGCCTACATCGGGGATTATGTCGATTTAACTATGCTGCTCAAGGGTTTGGATTTTTCACACTCCTGAGAGACATAGCTAAGACGACTTAATTTTCTAGTGTAGACCAGATAGGCTGGTTTTAATTTTCTAGTGTGAACTGCTGTTGATTTATCAACACTAGTCCAAAAGAAATGCATCATCATTGTGAGGCGGGGTTGTTTTGCCCAGTACTCAATTAGTAATTTATAGGGCTGTCAAGCCATTAAACGCACTGTTAAACAATAATAGAATACCAAAAATAGTTTTGGATATTTTCTACATTTTCAAATATATTGATTTCAATTACAGCACAGAATACAAAGTGTACAGTGCTCACTTTATATTATTATTTTTGATTACAAATATTTGCACTGTAAAAAACAAAAGAAATAGTATTTTTCAATTCCCCTAATACATGTACTGTCATGCAATCTCTTTATCATGAAAGTTGAACTTACAAAGGTAGAATTATGTACAAAAAATAACTGCATTCAAAAATAAAACAATGTAAAACTTTAGAGTCTACAAGTCCACTCAGTCGTACTTCTTGTTCAGCCAATCTCTCAAACAAGTTTGTTTACATTTGCAGGAGACAATGCTGTCCGCTTCTTGTTTACAATGTCACCTGAAAGTAAGAACAGGCGTTTGCATGGCAATGTTGTAGCCAGCGTTGCAAGATATTTATGTGCCAGATGCCCTAAAGATTCATATGTCCCTTCATACTTCAACAACCATTCCAGAGGACATGCGTCCATGCTGATGACAGGTTCTGCTCTATAACAATCCAAAACAGTGTGGACCGACGCATGTTCATTTTCATCATCTGAGTCAGATGTCACCAGCAGAAGGTTGATTTTCTTTTTCGGTGGTTCGAGTTCTGTAGTTTCTGAAAGCGTGTTCCACACCTCCTCCCTCTCAGATTTTGGAAGGCACTTCAGATTCTTAAACCTTGGGTCGAGTGCTATATCTATCTTTAGAAATCTCACATTGGTATCTTCTTTGTGTTTTGTCAAATCTGCAGTGAAAGTGTTCTTAAAATGAATAACATGTGGTGGGTCATCATCCGAGACTGCTATAACATGAAATATATGGCAGAATGTGGGTAAAACAGAGCAAGAGACATGCAATTCTCCCCCAAGAAGTTCAGTCACAAATTTAATTAACACTTTTTTTTTTTAAATGAGCCTCATCACCATGGAAGCATGTCCTCTGGAATGGTGGTCGAAGCAGGAAGGGGCATATGAATGTTTAGCATATGTGGCACATAAATTTTACCTTGCAGTGCCAGCTACAAAAATGCCATGCGAATGCCTGTTCTCACTTTCAGGTGACATTGTAAATAATAAGTGGGCAGCATTATCTCCCATAAATGTAAACAGACTTGTTCCTCTGAGCAATTGGCTGAACAAGAAGTAGGACTGAGTGGACTTTTAGTTTTACAAGTTTTGCTTTGTGTGCAGGTATGTAACAAACAAGCAAAAATCTACATTTGTAAGTTGCACTTTCACAACAAAGGGATTCCACTACAGTACTTGTCTGAGGTGAATTGTATTCTGTGTTGTAATTGAAATCAGTATGTTTGAAAATGTAGAAAAACATCTACAAATACAGTAAAAGCTGTTTTACCCGGTACTTCATCAACCAGAACGCTCTATAAACCGTCATTTCTGATTTTCATTGAAATTCCGGTTTATAGTCTGGTTGGCACTGGGCCGATAGAGGGTTGGGGCGCAGGAGTGGGTGTGGAGCGCGGGCTCTGGGACGGAGTTTGGGTGCAGGAGGGGGCTTGAGGCAGCGGGTTGGGGCACAGGAAGGGTGTGGGGTGCCAGATCACCTCGGGCAGCTCCCCAGAAGCGATGACCTGTCCTGGCTGCTTCTAGGCGGAGGCATGGCAGACGGCTCTGCGTGCTGTCTCCACCCACAGGCACCACCAGCTCCCATTACACACACAGCTGTCCCCTAACCTACAAACAGTTGTTCAGTATTGATATAACCCATGTTGCTGAGAGTTTTTCTTGCCTCATTACTTTCTTTTGGATGTTATGGCTCCTGATCTGCGATCTTCATTTGTTTTTCTGAATTTATATTCTGCACCTGTAGAATCTAAACAGAGGAAAACGAAATGGTGGTATCTTTTGATAAAGTCTCACCATACACAAATCTTGCAATAAAGGAAGCCTTAAAAGTAATACAAAACTGCTATAAAGAATTTAGGAAACAAAGTATGTCATCATGAGAAAAGTATCCTAGTTCTACCAAAAAGCCAATTTTTTATCACCTAGTTATAAAGCCCTAAAAGAGGTGGCTTAGAGAGTAAATGCTGATGGACCCTAAAATATCAAAGTGCCACTGATCTGGAATTATCAAACTTCTTCAGTGATCCATTAAATACAGTTTGACATCACTATGGCAATATAGATTGGAAAAGCTTTTAAAAAAATAATTTAAAAAAATTACTTGTTTTTGCTCAGTATAAGGGATCCTTTTGACCCTTCTTAGTTTTCCCACATTACTGAGTAAATGTAGGTAAAAGATTGAAGTGCTTTTATAGAATGCATACTTATTTAGTTTTCCAGACTCCTATTGAAGCCAATAGCAAAACTTCCTTTTACGTCGGCGAGAGAAAGTTTGGATTCTTCATTAACTGTTGCAGATATAATTATACAATTTGTTTTTAATTAAGGTGAATATGCCTGCAGTTTTAGGTTCTTGGTACCATTTTCATTCTGTTCTGCTAGTTGGCAGAAATGTAATATTATTAATGGATCCCATTAATTTGCCATGTTTCATGAACACTGTATCCTTGTTCAAAAGTACATTGTACAAAATGGATTAAAACATGTCCCAGGTAATAGATAAACATTTTAAGTAAAAAGCTAGTAATAAGTGCCTCTTGTAACAGTGTAGGACCCTCAACAGATAGCCAGCAAATTTTCATGTCTTTTATTCTCTCCAGATGGAATAGTTCCTTTAAGAGAAAATTCCCATCCTTCTGAACTGGAGAAATGATTTGCAACCCTGTTTAATACTTTATTGTAGTCTTTCATTTATTTAACCCTTGTTTCCTTCACATACACCTCTGCCACATGTACTTCACCTAACTGCATATAATGAATAAAGATTGAGAGTAGAGTGGTGTCTGTTGTAACTAGTATGCACTATACTCTACAGAGGCATAGTTTTCACAGTGTGATTAAAAATGTATAATAATTTACAAGGAATTTAGGAAACTGCTGAAGATATAAAACTCATGAAAGGTTTACTGACAATAATATGATTTCTGTTCAACTGAAATCTTTGAATCTATAAATTAGATCCCTAATATTGGAGTAAAATATTTCTGTACTTATTTTTTATTTTTAATAGTGTGGCATTAATTGAATTTGATAATTCATACATTTATGTGTGCATTCCTTATGTTACAATAATCAAAGTTAAAAAAAATTGCTGAATCCAGCTGTTCTTTGCAGTTACATTTTTTTAAAAAAGATAATTTCAATTAAAGGGACATTCCTACCTTTATCAATAAAACCACATCAAATTGTGCCTAATTCCAGCAAATGTCATACAGTAAGTAGTGTTGGATTGTCTCAGTATTTGAAAAGAAAACCTTCTTAGCTGATGCAGCAAGTGGTATTGATGATTCATTAAGAAACACTAGCGGCAGGGACATTTGTGCTGCTTTCGATGCTCTCTTTTGGATAAGATGTAAAACAGAGTTGTTCACCATTTGTGGTTATTAAAGAATTCATAGAAGTTTTTTTGTAAGAGCAGGGCTGTTAGCTCTTGTGTCCTAACTAGATTGTAACTCAGGAAGTTGCATTCTGCCAACAAATTTCTCCATGCAGTTTCAATGGTTCATGTTATTCTTTGCTTTTTCCAGTCTAATTTATTGTGTTGTGTTGCTGTGCATTCTTAAACATTGCCTCTCTTCCAAAGTGGCTGCATTTAGCAGCTGATGAATTCATCTCTACAACCCTTACTCATGTTAACAGGGAAGATCAACTAATAAACAGCCAGTACATTTATGTATGTACTATTCATTAACTGCTTGATTGATTGAATACAAAATATAAAGGGTTGCATAATCAAGCCTCAGTTTGCAAAGCACTTTTTGGGTTCCTTTGGAATAAAATGTACTATATACTAGTAACATGCACTTGCACTTTTTCATTCACTTTTATGTTTTCAAATTAATCCCATAAGAGATTCCCCACTCCCCCCAACCGCCCGCCGTGACTGTGTAAAATTTTACAGAGCAAGCAGTGTTGTAACAAACAGTTGTATATTTATTTGGGGTATTTGAAGTTTTTCTTTTGAAAGTTGAATAAGTGCAATTTACTGTGTAGTCCTTCTTCTTTTCTTAGATCTCTTGTGGATGCACCACAAAGCAAATAACCAGCTATGGAGGAATTAATGGAACGCCTTGTTTCTACTTCTGAAAATCTGTTACTCAAATATGGACAAACTACCAGTCAAGCCCATGTAAAGAAGCTCAAAGATCTTGTTATAGTTCAGTTAAATGGGCTATATTTAAAGAATGTGAGACATTTGCAATACTGTGTTTTGCTTAAAGTATGCATCCTGTCTAATAATTATATTACAGATATTGATGCACTTGAATATTGTACTCATTTAGTTAAGCTGGATCTCCATGGAAATCAGGTAAACAGTTGTTTTGGAGCTATGCAAAACAGAATAGTTCAATGAAGTAAATTTATCTGTAAACTTGTGTGTTTTCCCAGTATTTCTTAGAAGCAATTTAGATTTTAAATGCAGACTTTAACAGTATTATTTGTACATAGCAGTTGCTCTTCCAGTTTAATATTTTAGATTTTTACTCTAAAAATATCTGTTCAGGAACAGTTGGTATAATCTTGGCTGCACTGAAGACAATTGGATTTTTGCCATTGACTTGAATTGGCCAGGATTTCACCCTATGTTTACCTTTTTCTAGCACAACACCTACCACAAGGGGGTTCTGATTCTTATTGGGGCCTCTGTACATTACTGTAACTTAAGTCTTAAGTAATGATAATAGCTCAACACATCTGCATATGAATTTATAAAGGTATGTCAAGATTATATAAATATAGAATTTGGTTGACTGAAGAGTGATAGCATGAAATGGAGTTTTTCCCAATAAAAATTTCCCATGCATTGTCTAATGCATAGATGTTAGCAGTGGAAAAGACCCGCTAAGATAGGCCATTTAGGGTATATCTCCACTGGAATTAGACACCCACAACTGGCCCCTATCAGCTGACTCTTGATGCGGAGCTGTTTTATTGTGGTGTAGATGTTCCGGTTCAGGCTGCAGCCCAAGTTCTGGGACCCTCCCACCTTGCAGGGTCCTAGAATTTGGGCTTCTGACAGAGCCCTGCGAGCCAGAATCAGGTGGCATAGGCCAGCTGTGGGTTTTTAATTGCAGTGTAGACGTACCCTTGGTTTTCTCCCAGTATTAAAGGATTGTTCCCTGTTGTATGTTAACGTGCTTTGTCCAGTCTAGTTTTAAATTATTAAAACATTAGGGCTTCCACTGCTTTCTTTGGGAGGCTGTTCTTTAAAAAGTGGAAGATAAATCCCAGTGAGGAAAATAGAAAGGAGCATAAACTTCGGCAAATAAAGTGTAAAAATATAATTAGGAAGGCCAAAAAAGAATTTGAAGTACAGCTAGCCAAAGACTCAAAAAGTAATAGCAAATTTTTTTAAGTACATCAGAAGCAGGAAGCCTGTTAAGCAACTTGTGGGGCCACTGGACGATCAAGATGCTAAAGGAGCACTCAAGGACGATAAGACAATTGCGGAGAAACTAAATGAATTCTTTGAGGGGGTCAACAAGCATGGACAAGGGAGAATCCAGTGGATATAGTGTGTTTAGATTTTCAGAAGGCCTTTGATAAGATCCCTTGCCAAAGGCTCTTAAGCAAAATAAGCAGCCATGGGATAAGCGGGAAGGTTCTCTCATGGATTGGTAACTGGTTAAAAGATAGGAAACAAAGGGTAGAAATAAATGGTCAGTTTTCAGAATGGAGAGAGGTAAATAGTGGTGACCCCCAGAAGTCTGTACTGGGCCTAGTCCTATTTAACATATTCATAAATGATCTGGAAAAAGGGGTAAACACTGAAGTGGTAAAATTTGCAGATGATACAAAACTACTCAAGATAGTTCAGTCCCGGGCAGACTGCGAAGAGTTACAAAAGGATCCCTCAAAACTGGGCGACTGGGCAACAAAATGGCAGATGAAATTCAGTGTTGATAAATGCAAAGTAATGTACATTGAAAAACATAATCCCAACTATACATATAAAATGGGTCTAGATTAGCTTTTACCACTCAAGAAAGAGATCTTCGAGTCATTGTGGATAATTCTCTGAAAACATCCACTCAATGTGCAGTGACAGTCAAAAAAGCAAACAGCGTGTTGGGAATCGTTAAGAAAGAGATAGATAATAAGACAGAAGATACCATATTGCCTTTATATAAATCCATGGTACTCCCACATCTTGAATACTGCATGCACATGTGGTTGCCCCATCCCAAAAAAGATATATTGGAATTGGAAAAGGTTCAGAAAAGGGCAACAAAAATGATTAGGGGTATGGAACGGCTGCTGTATGAGGAGAGCTTAATAAGACTGGAACTTTTCAGCTTGGAAAAGAGACAACTAAGGGGGGATATGATAGAGGTCTATAAAATCATGACTGGTGTGGAGAAAGTAAATAAGGAAGTGTTATTTACTCCTTCTCATAACACAAGAACTAGGGGCCATCAAATGAAATTAATAGCCAGCAGATTTAAAACAAACAAAAGGAAGTATTTTTTTCATACAACGCACAGCTAATCTGTGGAACTCCTTGCCAGAGGATGTTGTGAAGGCCAAGACTATAACAGGGTTAAAAAAGAACTAGCTAAATTCATGGAGGATAGGTCCATCAATGGTTATTAGCCAGGATGGGCAGGCATGGTGTCCCTAGCCTCTGTTTGCCAGAAGCTGGGAATGAGCGACAAGGACTGGATCACTTGATGATTACCTGTTCTGCTCATTCCCTCTGTGGCACCTGGCATTGTCCACTGTCGGAAGACAGGATATTGGGTTAGATGGACCTTTGGTCTGACCCAATATGGCTGTTCTTATGTTCACATTATTATAGAATTTACTTTTAAGATTTTTTTGTTTATATTTGGTCTATATCTTCCTTTACATGGTTCTATTCCATTAATACTCTTAAAATATAATAGATTGGAACTGGATTTTTTTTTTTTTTTTTTTTTTGGAAATAGAAAAATCTATTTTCCTTGGGTTGAAAAAGTGTCATCTACTGGGAATAAAGCCTTTGGCATGTGGCATTGGAAATGTCTTTTCAATTCATGGAGCAAAAGTTTTCAACTAGATTTGGCCTTCTGATCTTTTTTTGTATGCTGGAGATCTGTTGAGACAAGCCACAAACAGAAAGATGCTGAAAAACAAAGTTCAGAAGAAGCAAATCCAAAATTGCTGCCTAATGTGGTTTGTGGGGACTTGTGGTTTGATAGATATGTGAACTTATGATCCTGTAAATAATAATTAGCTTCAAAATGTTTAACCTTTTTACATTGTTATAGCTCATAGCCGTGATGCCCGGGGAGGGTTACGTATTTGGTGACATCCTGGTCACATCATGCAGTAGCTCTAAATAATAATTAGGGTCCAGATACAGCCCCGGTATAGTTAGTGGAGTTTCAGCTACTTGCATAGTGTATTGGTCACTGTGGCATTTTATAATTTAGGATCTAATAAACTACACAATTCAAAATTTCATTTTCATCATTATTTCAGATACAGCATCTTCCTGGCCCAACATTTTGGAAAGGCATGAAGGAATTAAATCTACTCTATCTTCATGACAATGGAATTGGAAAACTGGATAATGTGCATTCGTTATCTTTCTGTCCTAATCTGATAGGCCTCACCTTGTTTGATACTCCACTGAGTCTAAGAATAGCATATAGGCATATTGTTGTTAACAGCATTTTATCACTCAAAGCACTGGATTACTATGTAATTTCTGATGAGGAAATTGTTGAGAATTGGAAACTTCCCCCAAAATATAAACCATTTAGCCCTAGCTTTTTCCTTGATTTTTGCCATGCTTCTCGAAAGGTAAGCAATTATGTTACATCGAATTACATTAGATATTCGTTAATAAAATGTTAATGTTTTATATGACTGTGTTGCACTGATTTATACATTTTATGATAGCTGTGTTAAAACTGTGTTCCATATTTTTTGGGTAGAATAAAGCACTTATATATCAAAACAGTTGTATGTGATCAAAATGCTTAGTCTATCTATATAGTACACTCTCACTGGTTTGCCATTGTATTCTTATGCTTTCATCAAAAACAAAATTCAGTAATCTGTCATACAGTATATGAACATTTCAAACAGGTTGTGTCGCTCCCCATGAGTACCTGGGTTGTGCGGCATCTCACAACTACCTGCCCTTAGCATAGTCTTGTCTGTGCCAGCTGTAGATCAGCTCCCTGAAACCACCAGTCTTTGGCAGCCCAAGTACTACCTTCCAGGTCTCCCTCTCTCTGTACAGGTAGCGACAGGCACATACTAACCCCTGAATATTCGGTGTGTTACCTGTATTGTCCAGCCCCTTATCCAGTGAACACTCACAGAATTACCAGGGTTGCTATTCCCACAGGAACAGTACACACCAGCTCATAAGATTCAACACTTGACTTTACACCACAGCACTTAAATATATCTATAGTGAAAGCAAGAACAAGTTTATTGTTAAAGAATAGAGATTCAAGTAATAGTGAGTAAGAATATTGGAAACAAATGATTATATGTAAATCAAAATCATAACATGCTTTCTAGAGACTAAACTCAACTAACAAGTTACTGTACTCATCTGTCTAAAGAGGCTTAACTCACCCAAAATGCTCTTTAGCATTTTCAAACACTGATTGAGACCCCTTTTGCATGATGCAAAAACACTGTTCTTTTTCTTCCTAAGTAAAGGGTGCCAGGATGTCTATTTTGTCTCTCAAATATAGTCAAGCAAACCTCTAATGTACAGTTTACGATAAGATTCTCTTCCCCCACTGTATTTCTCTTCCTATTAGATCCTTTCTGAAGTTCTTTCTTATCTTCCTTACTTCGCATTCAATCAAGAGTGGTGATAGGGGACTCACTGTGAATGAGACAATACTTAATTTACACATAAACAGATAAATGCAGAGATATGTTCTGTCTGACAGTAAACAATATGTTTTTCACCTTTGCTGGTGACTAATACCTTGATACGAACTTTAAGAATATATTTTAGTATATATGCATAAATCCTTACAGTCTACCTGTGCATACCTTTAACAATAATACTGATGACCAGTATGACACCAACTTTCATTTGAGACCTCATATGACATTCTTTAGTGAACAAGAATATATGTGCTAAAATCAAGTGAGTCCAGCAACCCCTCTGCACTTGTCAGTTGGCATTAAGAGGTTCTTCGGTCACACAGGTTAAAACTTGACACACGTATTTAAGAAAACCTCTCGATTAGTACCAGCACATAGGACAATAAGCATTGATTTGCCATACGATACTTCTAAATGCACAGTGGCTATGGATAATAACTGCACCATGTCAGAAACTCATTCATCCAAGCTAATGTCTAAGGTTGATGACTAATGTTTTGTAAATGACTGTTTTACTTAATTTTATTATATCATATACCATTGAAATAAATCTGCTGCTTATGCAGATAATTTCCAGAGTCTATTTATAATCAATAACTCATTTTTTCCCTCTGCAATGTGCATCCTACTGGTAGTTAAAAATGATAATTCTTTGAAATTTTTACTTGAAAAGTAATGGAAAAATTGTGTTATAAGAAACACCACACTTTTGTAGTAAAATAGCACAACACTGACTTCATAAAATAAATCTGTGGTGCAGAAATGTAATAATCATGTATTACATTATATGACGCAAAAACTTCAATATCATTTACTATTTCAATAGGACAATTAGCTGCTGTATCACAACAAAAATTGAAAATATAGTCATATATTATTCAGCAATGGTGCTGAGCCAAAACCCTAGAGCTGAACAACATTGAACTGGGGTAGATTTAAGATTCTTATCTGAATCCAAATATTATAGTTTGTTCTCTTGCACTGTTGCTATGGAACATGCGCCACCTCTCATTTTGTGAAAATAGGTATTGAGACAGTGGATCGGACCATTAGACCATGTAGTTTACTAGTCTCTCTCTCTCTGACAACAGTCAGTACTAGATGGTGCATGAATGTTTCTTCCTAGCCCCCATCAATTAGAGGTGGATTTTTGCAGTGGGAGACAAACATGTTAAACCCAACTAGACACATGAATATTTTCATTACAATGCACTAGAAATTAGGTGCAACTTGGAGCTGTGATGATCAGAGATGTGCATAACTCATCTGTACTAAAATAAAAATAGATTCTGTCTTCCTACAATACTTTTTGCCTAACATAAAATTTATAACTTTAAAAAAATTGATATATGCTATTAGTTAAAGTGGTTTTTGAAAACACAATCTTTGCCTTAAGAGGAATAACTTTCAGAGGTGGTTTTTGATGCTCGTAAACCCTGCATTTCTGAAGTTCCAAAAGCATAAAAAGAATCCCAAAGGTGACAAAATATATTTGGATGAAAACAATATGGGGAACTTAAAGTATTAACATATCTTGAGAAAAAGCATTCAGTAAATGCAGACAATAGGAAAACCCCTCAAGAATGTTATTTTCCCCTCCTCCTTTTGGAACTATTTTAGTGGAGATGGGACTATGTCTTACTGAAGGTGGTAGCAAAAGGTTATAATGACAAAACATTTGTGCAGTTAACTTCACAGCTTCTTTGGATGGTTTACAATAGAAAAATTAAAAACAGTAGAAAATGTAACCTTTCAAACACCAAGCTACTGAATGGAGTGATACCATTTGATTTCATTGGCACTACTCACATTAGTAATAGCTAGAGTATTGGGCCCTGCAATAGGAACCAGTTCTATTTTTGGGAGGGATAGACACTGAAAATATTATCGTCTATCATTTTTTTTCTAAATTATACCTAGGATATTGTAATAAAACCATGGTTGAAAATGTTTAATGTGCTTTTATATTGAAATCTGTTTGAAACCCACCCATATAAGGCATCTTTCTGATTTAAGAGACCTCTTCTAAGCATATCCAAATGTACTATGCATAATTCTTCTCCACTTATGGTAGAAGACCACCTCCATTAAACAACCAATTTTGTCAGTCCGTTTGAGTAGCTGCTGAAGATATGTTTGATTCTAGTAACATTTTCTGAATTTGAATGTTTGTAACTGCTGCAGGCTGTATAAAGTAGCAGCAACCTGTATTTTAGGCCAACTCCTTGTGGGTTTAGGCATAAACAGTTTAGTAGATGGAGCCTTTAGCTCAGAAGAGAGAGAAAATTTTGTGAAAAATAAGAAGTATATTTTTTTCATTTTAGGCTTGATGAAGTAGTATAGAAAAGTGAGCTGTGTCTTGTTTTACCTTACTTTTTATTGTATTTATAATCAAACTATATTCTCATTTTCATAATTCCTAATAATTCATAACCCATTCAGTTATTCAGATATTTTACTAAAGAAAGAAAACAGTATTTTTCATTGTCCTACAGTAACAATAATATTGTAATAATGTAGGGTTATCTTTATGTTCATAGCGCTAACTGGCTTTTCTGTAACTTAAAATGAATTACATTTCTACAATAGGCAGAATAGTCTCACCAACAGGTGTTTGTTTTATATGGGAAGGAGGGTACTGACTCAGCTTCTGGTTATAAATTATTTCTCAGCTCTGTTTCAATAAAAATTGACAGTTTTTTATTCTGCTTTTGTTTTAAGTTTTCTTCAAGCAAAATACCTTGCTCTTCCCCTTCAATTGTTAGCTATGGAATGAAAATTAAAATAATAATAGTTTTTAAATACATTGTTTCAAAATTATATATTAGAGAAGTACAGATTTTAAGGCACAATATTCAACATATTTTCATTTGAATTCATACAGGAAGCAACCATTGAGGAGGAGATAAATGTGGTAAAAGATATCATTGCAAAAATCAATCATATTCTAGCTCATCACTCACCAGTTGTGATTGTTCAAAGATGGATAAAGGGATATTTAACTAGAAAAAGATTTGGGTATGTACATTTTTTTATTTAATTTTTTCAGGATGGAAATGGAGATTTTTTTTTTAATGCAGAAGAATAAGTACATATTTAGAAAACCTATAAAATACTTTATCACAGTTGTAATCACTTTATATAGCACGTAAATATTTAAGGACAACCAAGGTATAGCCAGGAATGATATACCTGTGGCTATTCCAGAAATAAAAAAAGGTTCTGCGTGCTTACAATATACAGTATTTGAAGAAATCATTCAATAAAATTCTTCTGTGTTGCTTGATGGCTAAAGTGCAGAGTCTCTGAATGTGTCTTTAGTTTACTGTATAGCAATCAACTAAATGGCATAAAGCACAGCTTTCATAAATAGTGTTTTGCACTGCAAATAAAATTTCTAGTGCATTATTTATTTCTATTCTATTTTCATTTTATCTTAATCTCTATATATCTTACAAGTTGATTGAACTTTCCTGTATGATGTAAAATAAATTCATTTTCATATAGAGTTGTCTATACATCACATCTGTACAACCCAGCCAATCAATAATAATGATAATAAGGACAAGATGTTTGGTACTTATATTGTAGAATGTTCACTTGGATGATTGTGCCAAAAATAAGTATATCAGGGGTTTTGTCATTATGCAAGTGAGCCAGGCTAATGCTGAAAGTATTCACAGCATTTATTCACAATTGTTCATTTTTACTATTTGCTGAAATAATCTGCTCTCAAATCATACTCTCACAGTCTGATTCTACACCTGCTCTGAATCGATAATGGTTGGAAATTGCAGCCTAACCTGGAAAGTGTTGACAGAGCAAATAATGCCCACCATGCATGTCTCTTTGGAAAATGGTCAAAGAAAGAAACTGTAAAACATGAAGCACTAAGGTGGCAGAAGTCTTTTTATTTTAAATGTGATTGTAAAATGTGGGTATTATCTGAGAAGTGAATCATAACAATATCTGTATTACGAGAGAATAAATTATTTTGATTTAAGCACTTGGTTTTTAAAAATTTAGTGAATCCAGTGTCCCACATATTGGAGGACATATCTCCTTGATGTGGGTCTGCTAGAGAGCCAACTCTTCCTCAATCTTCCAGAGGTATGGAAGGTTTTGACCATAAAAGGAGGAACAGGATTTGGGAATCCAATAATGGTGTATACCTCCGGCCTACCACAGAGTAGAGTCCTGTGTGGAACTATTATTTTTAATCCCGCTCTTGTCCTGCGCCGCAATACCCAGTCCCACCCGCTCCTCCATTGTTTCTTGCATTTTATTGTACTCCCACTTGCAAAAACCTTAGGTCACGCAAATCATGCAAGAGTGACAGATTCCCTCATGCTACAAAAAACCCCACAATGTTAATGTGGTTAATGTATCATGCAGGAAAAGCTTTATCTGGCATGTTGGGGAATGGGGGGTTCTGGTTAGTCAAAAATTCCAATTAACTAAGAGTTACACTTATGAATGGAGGGAGGGAGTTTGGGTGCATGAGGGGATTTGGGGGAGGGGATTGGGGTGCAGGAGGGGTTTTGGGGTGCCAGATCCAGGTGGCGCTCACCTCGGGCAGCTCACAACAAGTGGGAATATGTCCCTGCTGCTCTTAGGTGGAGGCATGGCCAGGAGGCTCTGCACACTGCCTCCATCTGCAGGCACCATCCCCATAGCTCCCACTGGCCATGGTTCCCGGTCAATGGGAACTGTGGAGTCAGCGCTCAGGGGAGGCTCTGCCTAGGAGCAGCAGGGACAGGTTGCTGCTTGTAGGGAGCTGCCTGAGGTGAGCGCCGCCCGGCTCAGAAATCAGAGATATTAGAAATGCTGGTTTCTAGAGCTTTCCAGTTGGTAAAGTGCCGGATAACACAGTTTCTACGGTGTCTATTGTGACAAAGTTCCTCCTCTATCTTGGTGGGTCCTGCGCTTATTGGCGGATTTTCTTGCTTCAGAGATTTACCATGTGGGTTGGGGAACAGCCCAGAGACCTTCCCCTCTGGGAGAACCCACAGTCCAGGTCAATTGGGAGGTTTGGGGGGAACCCAGGCCCGCCCTCTACTCCGGGTTCCAGCCCAGGGCCCTGTGGACTGCAGCTGTCTATAGTGCCTCCTGTAACAGCTTCATGACAGTTACAACTCCCTGGGCTACTTCCCCATGGCCTCCTCCAAACACCTTCCTTATTCTCACCACAGGACCTTCCTCCTGCTGTCTGATAACGCTTGTGCTCCTCAGTCCTCCAGCAGCACACTCTAAACTCCTTATACCACTTGCTCACAGCTCCTCACACTTGCCCCACAAACTGAAGTGAGCTCCTTTTTAAAACCCAGGTGCCCTGATTAGCCTGCCTTAATTGATTCTAGCAGCTTCCTAATTGGCTCCAGGTGTCCTAATTAGCCTGCCTGCCTTAACTGGTTCTAGCAGGTTCCTGATTACTCTAGTGCAGCCCCTGCTCTGGTCACCCAGGGAACAGAAAACTACTCATCCAGTGACCAGTATATTTGCCCTCTACCAGACTCCTGTACCCCACTGGTCTGGGTCTGTCATACTATATATAAACAGAATTCACACACAATTTTTACCACCAAAAGAATAAAAGAATTGTTGCTTAAACTATGTAAAAATACTTTCACTCCTGTTATAATAGACATCAAATCTCTTTTTATTCCTCACTTAAATTTAAGTATTAAAACCTTTATTTAAAATAAAGGAAAAACTTCCTGTAAATTCCTGAAATTCTATTTATGACAAACTGATGAGAGATTTAGTATTTTCCCACAAATTACTGCACTCTGTTTTTCCTCCCACCCACCCTATCCTGCCTCCAACAAAGTACATTTTACCCGATTCTGCTATTATGGCAGCGGGTCATGTGGGACCCACAGGATCCCAGTCCTGCTGCTGGGCTCTACCGCTGAGCTCTTTTCCAGGGATTTTTCCTGGGTGCAAGCATATAGCATTTGGCAGGTGATAGTATGGAGTGGACTAGTTGAAACTTGATAATGTGACTTCGCAGCATCCTCCACTGAAGACCACTAACACATCAGTTTAGGGAATATTGCAGACCAGAAACAGGCATAGTGCAGATTCCAGTCATTGGCCTTGATTTGAAATTAGAGATTTGGCCTGTGAAGAAAACTCTCTTCCCTCATACCATTTTGTCATTAAATATTTATGGAAATTTAAAATAAAGTGAAAGTACACAGATTAACCATCAACTGGCAATCAGTATGACTAATCTGTACATACTGTCCATACTGTCCATACAATATTTTAATTTTTTAAAAATCAAGTGGTTTTCCCCTCCGCCCCCAAAAGTGCCTAAAGGTGTACATGCTATGCAAACAAAGGAAACAAAGTATGCATAGCTTAAAGAACTAATGGCTCACCCCATCCAAACCAGGTCTCAGTTCAATAATAAAAAGCAACATGCCATTTAAAAAAAAATCCTCATCAAACCAATGAAAAATCCTGAACAGTTACATGAACCTTGCAGTGTTCCCTAATGGTTAACAACTTGGGTTCTGTCAGGCCAAGTGTAGAAGTGACTTTGAGAATCAAGCACTATTTACAGAAATGCCCTGCTATCTGTCTGTCTCTTCTAAATCACATTAGAGCTATTAGAGCATCCCAGTGATCACAGCTTTAGTAATATCACAGAGGGAAAGAGGCCCTTGGGCTGCGTGGATCCAAATCAATTATGACTTTATATGTAAAAGCCTGAAATTCTACCAAGAAATTAATTGGAAGCCAGTACAGCTCATTCATGTATTCTCTGTGTGAGGCATTTCTTAATAAATGAGTGAGCATCAATATTCTTCATGAACCTAAGTTTCCAAATAGTCAAAAAGTTCATGTAATTGAGATATAGAAAACTTTCCCCCCACTAATTTCAATTTGAGAAGAAATTGACAATGTTATTGTTTGGCACATTTCAACATCTATTGATAAATTTGGATGAGTAGTTAAAAGGTTTTTAAAGACTCCCTAGTTAAAATGCTTTCATTAGAATGAGTGGGAGCATGAAGACTTTAAGATGACCAAGCAGTTCTTAGTCCTGAATCAGTGAATTTACACTGTCCATTGGTATTTGCAATGGTATTTTTAAGTTCCTGAGTTAAAAGAACTGCAGCTGTTGTTTTTTTCATTTTAAAAAAGTGAAATAAAATGCAAAAACTAGTAATTGTGCATTGTTGAAGTTAGATATATCAAGTTAGGAATTTTCAAAAACTAAGCTTGCTTCTGTAACGTTAACTCAGCCACATTGCACATATGCAGTGTTTTCTATTCCCATTTCATTTGTTAAATGTAATTTAACTTATTTTTGTGTGTTAATGTATACTATAATTACAGCATATGCAGCATGGCAGAGTTTATGTTTTAGGAGCACAGTATATGTTGTAAATTCTGAATTTTGATATGTTCTTCAAGTTTCATGTCTCCTGGCAGAAGAAAGGAAAACAAGTTGCTAACAGAAATGTTTTAATTCCCATGGCTTTTATTCTAACTCCACAATAATTAATAAAAGAGTTGTCTGTAGTATGGAGTAGTACTATACAAAAGAAAACAAAATATTCATGCAAAAATTTGGCATGCTTAATTTAAATACCAATAGCCCAAACTTTCTGTTTGTAGATAATGGGGAAGGAATTTAGGAGCACAATATCAATAGAAGTGTGTGTATGTGCTGTGGGGATGGAAGTTTCAGTCTGTAAACTAAATAAAAATAAGTTAATTTTAAAACAAAACTATTGGTACACCAAATAACCCCTTTCCCCCAACTCTTCCAATTTAAAGTATATATACACCTTATTTTAAAATGGTATTCAAAGTTGACTGTTTTCTCCAATGGGAAACAATTCTCTGTCTCACTAGAGCTTTCTGACACAAGGACATGTCAGCCATGCTGAAATAAATAGCCATTTTTGACATAGAAACATGGACATTTCCACAAGTATTTCTTTAATGCTCTTTGTTATTTTTGAATGTTACTTATTTAGGCAAAGTCAAGTTTATTAATTTAGAACCTTTGCTTTAGCAAAATAAATTTTTTTTAAATCAACACAACTTAGTAAAATAAATAAAAACACAAGATTGGCCCTTCTCCAAGAATCAGTTACATGTTTTAAGAATGCTCCCACCCCCATCAACATATGAAAATAAGATGATAAAGGTTAGAAATTCATTGGTTCATTTAGTTTATAAGGAACCTTTCCTTCACATATTTTTTTTTCTCATTTTTGCTGCCGATGAGGCAAATAGAGCGACAACCCATATAACCAAAACATTTTCATTACATAGTGAGTATGCAGTTTTTGAGCTGGTGTAGCGAAAGGCTTCTAAGGGTAGGTCTACACTTACCTCCGGGTCCGGCGGTAAGCAATCGATTTTCTGGGATCGATTCCGGAAGTGCTCGCCATCGACGCCGGTACTCCAGCTCGGCGAGAGGAGTACGCGGCATCGACGGGGGAGCCTGCCTGCCGCGTCTGGACCCGCGGTAAGTTCGAACTAAGGTACTTCGAATTCAGCTTTGTTATTAACGTAGCTGAATTTGCGTACCTTAGTTTGAAGTGGGGGGTTAGTGTGGACCAGGCCTAAGACAAGTTATGGAGGTAAAAAGAAAGTAGATCTTCTGGTAAATCTTCAACTTGGCCAGACCCACATGGGCAAAAATGATTTTGTCTCTCAGTTCCAGTATACCTCCTTTCTAAATAGGCCAACTGCATAGGTAGAAAATGGAGAACTGTAAAGGCCCTCTGTAACATATCGTTGTTCAAAATAGCCAAATATTCCTCACAATTATGATTGTTCTTTAGAGGAGGAAACCAAGGGGACATATTTATATTATGGATGACTGACATATCCAGATGTATGTAAATATCTTTTATTCTAAGCTTAATTACGGATTTCACACTCTTGCACACAGTCCTAGTCAGGTTCTGAGAATCCCAAGGAATGGGCTTGCAAAAACCAGAGGAATTCTAAAGTTTGTGTCTCGTTAAGATGTTCCTCCAGATTTTACCTTGTTAGGTGCTCTAAATTTATATGCAGAATACACAGCCTGTAAGTGCTATAAATGTATTGAGCTTTGATCAAAGTAGTGAATTCTCTTACCTGTGCCCTAAGTAAAGCAGGTGAGCTGTAGGTTGGGAGGCCAGGCATTCTTCTTAAAAATTTGTTTTGCACAAACTGTTAGCAATTAAAATCTCTTCAGCCCCAGATTTCCTAACCATATAATATTTGGGCACTGACTTGAGCCAGCCACTGCAATTAAATTGCCCCCATGGACATGGATGAAACGAAGCACTGCTTGCACATACCTTAAGGCTCTCCTCTGTTTGTCTCAGTGATCATTATATGTAAAACAAATATCAAAAAGGTGGGGAAAAAACGGACCTGTTCAATATAACGTCCATCAGTCTTCCATTTATCCTGCTTTGGTCTGTAGACTGTGGCCAAAGGAAATTACTTGAGTTTTCTTATAATTTATGGTCAGGCAAAAAGCTAAAATCCCATAACATATGCTTCAAGTCCCGAGGAGTTTGGGAAAGCAAAATCCTGTCATCTGCATAAGGAAAGATTGGACACAAATCAGTCCAAAATTTTGAGGGTAAACAACTGTAACTCTTCTAAAATAGCCACAGCCTCTTTAACAAAATAGAAAGGAAAGGGGCCAATACATTTACCTGGTGGACACCCTTTGTGATGGGATCAGTTAGCTTACCTTTCCACTCTATGCTAACTCTGGCCATTGGCTGTAAAGGGTTCTCAAAAGATGGAGGAAAACTCCCTGTACTATTTATATTAGTAAATAATTTTGCTACAACAGGTCCCACCAATCAATATTGTCCTTGTAAGCTACTGCTAGGATAAAATCCTCCCCAGGAGCTTTGTTATGGCATTTTTGGTTGATCAATATTCTAGCTTCCCTGGTGGAGACTGGGGCCATTCTAGAGATGATGAGGTTCACTGAGATAGATCATAACAAACGATTGATAGATAGAATGTCATTACAAAAGGCAGAAAAATGTGGGACTCCCAAGCATGTTTGGTGTTAAGATTGAATCTCATTCCCACCAATTCCAAAATAAAGATGATTTTTTTCTTTGAGGCAGCAAGTTCAAATTCCTTCCAAAGGGCCCTCTAATCCAATTTTTTTCCCAGCAATTTTTTATAGTCCCCTCTAAGGTTAAATAATTTCTTAATAGAATCAGCAGAACCATTGTTACTAACTGTCCTTATATTCTGAACAGTGTCTCATAACAGAAGCAATCCAAGTCATAGCACATTCTTCTGTCTTTTGAATGAGGAAAATATCCCATTTTTGCTGGTCAAGTCATCCTGTAATTTTTTAAATAATCTCAGTGAATATGGTGTGGGCTTGTGGGTCATTAAGGTCCAAAAGCTGGTTCTCCAAAGCTAACAAATAATTGGATGTGAGTTTCTCTCTGATTTTAGACTTGGATTCCACTTAATTTGGCTTGAGTTTACAGCTTCAAAATCAGGGGTGAGATACAATTTATATGAGGCTAAAGTAGTGAAAGATCAGAAATGCACCCACATAGCAGTTGATGATCACTGTCTGGTTTAAAAGCTCCTATAAAGTTGAGAAACAAGACCATTTTAAAATAGAACTGATTGATTATATCACACTGCTCACTCTAGAAGAGGTGCATGCGAAATAACCTTTCAGATCATCACCTCTTCTATTATTCAAAACCTCGAGCCAAAATCTATTTAAAATTAAAAGAAATGTACATTGTGGGATATATCTCACCCTGTCCATAGAATGACTAGGGAAAAATAAAGGCAACATCCCATTTATTGAGCTGGACGAAAAAATAAAAAAAAATCCTTATCTCCAGGGCCTAGTTAGGCATTAAAATTTCCCCAAAGCACAAAGATTGGTAATGGAAACTTTTCCAGAAGCAGTTTAATGAGAGATTCAAGCTCTGCTGACAGACTCATTATAAAAAGGGGAAACCAAAGAGACCAAATAAACATGCAGGACTAATAGAATAGATTAATCTGGGAAAATATTATTGTAGGCCTGAAAACATGGATTGTCAGGTGTTAACTGGCTAGTTATGACATTTAATTTAGTAGAAATCAGAAGGCCAGACCACTTACAGGTCTACCCCCTTTGCACGCTTAATACCCCCTCTAAAAAGAGTCGAAGCCCAATAGCTGAAAGCCAAGTTTCCTGGAGAAAACTAAATCAAATTGAGATAAATACTTCCTAAATTCCAAATCCTGGGATTTACTTTTAAGTCCAGTAATATTCACTGAGACAATTTTGATAGGAGTTTTACTGGAATCCAAATTGGGTCCATCTAATCAATCCACCTCTCTCTTTCTAGGGCCTCATTACAAACCTCTATTCAAGATTTGATAGAAAAATACTTGTACCTTCACTTAAAGGCAATATTGATAAATGTTATGCACAGTTGCTCTTATGGTTCCTGATAATGTGAGGCAATATCCAGTAACTTTTTTCCTACATAGAGCAATTGATCATTGTGGGTACTCTCTGAAATATAACAGCCATCTCACCTTGATTTATCAGAACTATTCACTGGCCATTGTAGTGAAGAAGTATGAGTTAATTGATGTAAGCTCTGCTCTCAGAGGAAAAGTTGGCAGAATTCCCTGTTCCTTACCAACATTTGAATTATTATTGATGGGTTAGGGAAGCTGTGGTCTAGAAATGGACTGAGTGTGAAGCTGGAAGTTAGGAGACTGGGTTTCTACTCCAAACTTTGCCACTGATTTGCTGTGTGACTTTGGGCAGGTTACTTAATCATACTGTGCTCCAGCTTTTTTCTCCATTTGTAAAATGGGAAAAATACCTACCTTTTTAAAGCACTATGAAATCTATGTATGAAACTGCAAAGTATTATTATTAAAGGAAAATTTTGTCCTCGGTTACATCCATGAGATCCCAACAGACTTTGGTGATGGGTCACGTGGGTCATTAAGGCAGAATTTGGTTCTAAGCCATTTGACTTCTATCCTTCTCTACTCTGGCAAAGTAATTGTTTCAATTAGTAGATACTTTTTTTTTTTTGGCTTAATCACTTCTTCACTCAAGTCTGTTATGAAAATATAGAATGCTGCATCTTAGTTCTCTAGATACTACATATTTTGGTTTCACCTTGTTGTTTGTGTGTTTTATTTGTGTCTTTACAAGGCTTGTGACAATTTGGATTCATTCTCTTACTCTTTGTGTTCTTGTAGCAATGATTTTAGTGAGCCTTGAACTTTTGCATAGTTGGCATTTTAGCACACAGTTGTTCTTCTATCATTGTCATGATGTAGGTTATATTCTCATTGTTTTCTAGAACAGGGTTATACCTTTAAAGTTTTTATTTATCATTTGTGATGTCTAGAATAAGAATGTATTCATGGATCATCAAAGCAATATTACATCAAAAAGGAGAAAAACTCTTCTCCCTGAATGTTTAGATTATATTTCTGAAGAAAATACATCTATCCAACAAGAAACACAAGGAGCTTCAAAGGGACTAGGTGCATCACATAGAATTTACTACTTGTAATTCTCATAAACTTTCGATTGCTCTTACATATTTATGCACTCTTCCCTGCCTGCTTATCTCTGGAATGAAAAAGTGTTCTCCTGAGATATTTGAATGAATGCAATGTCAAGTACAATAAACCATAGGTAGGCAGTTCTTATCCAGTTCATGATTTCATAGAGAAAGACCAAAGGCAGGCCCTATGCAGTAGATACAATATTAAAATAGTGAAACACAGACAAATATAGGTTAGTTTTGAGACTAGACAGAAAACAAAACAAACAAATCCTACACATCACCCTGAATGGCTTAGTTCACTAAGCCTCAGCTTCGAATATAAAGACTCTATAGATCTCCAGTTTCAAATTACAGTGGGGTCAATTTTGTTCTTCATCTTTCTGTAGTAGACAAGATGAGTAGTGTACTCTCGGTGTGATTTTAAAATGACACATTAAAAACCATGATCCTGTTTGCTGTGTATGGCCATAAAAGAGCCCATGGCATCTTTTATAAGACTAGGAGTTTCCCACAGTTGTTTTTTTATTATTTGTATTACGATAGCACTTAGGAGCCATAGTCATGAACCAGTTTACAGTTCCTTGCAATCAGTTGTACATCTGTTGGTTACTGCTCTCCAATACACAACTGTCTAGAGAAAAATGTGTAGTAATAACATTGCACACTCCAAGACCTTTTTTAGGAATCCTGAGCTCCTTATTGCATTCTGGAGGACTAAGATGATGGTACCACCCATGCTATGGCATAGTGCCATCTTATGGAAACTGAATGTATCTATAAGGAACTACAGAGGCAGAAGGAACTAGTATAGAGACATGAAGACATTCCGGTTAAATTCAGGTCTCATGGAAGTCAGTATTCGGGTTCCCAAGGCCTTAGCTCTCCTTCTTTCCTTTTTTGTCTTTCTACCTGTCTGGGAGTGGAGAACAAATCTGGGGATATTTCAGAGAAGATTGGGGGTTGACAGTCTGCTGTGGATGCCTCATCAATTTTAGGGTCCCCATCTTTCTCCAGTCCCCCTACTGGGAGTAAGTTTCCAAACCCTGGGAAGTCCCTCCCTATGAGCACTGGGTATGGGAGTTTAGGGACTACACCTGCTGCTACCTCAGTAGCGTTCCCTTGGATCTCGATTTTTACTGGCATGGTGTGGTAGTAACTAACTGTCCCATGGACGCATGTTATCCCCGTACGTTTAGCCTGCAGCAGCTGACTACGCTTCACGAGCTTCCCTGAGATAAGCGTGATAGCATTCCCCGAATCAACCAGTGCCGTGGTCCCTACCCCATTTAGTTTCACTGGTCTGGTATACATATGTGGGGTTAGTGAGACCCCCACAAGGTGGATTAAGGAGCATGGATCTGCCCAGTTCCCCAGGTTACACTGCATAGACTCCTCAGCATTGGGACACTGTGCAGCTATGTGTCCCCACTCCCCGCAGGCATAACATCTGTATGGAGCCCTAGGCATTCCCTGGTCTCTCAGTTTGGGCAGTCTAAAATCATGATCCTCTGCTCCCTCAGTGCTCCGACTCTTTGTGGCCTCTAATGGGCCTTCAGCCTCTCTCTCTCTCTCACTGGGACCAGGATTTCACCATTGGAGTTTATGGATTCTCTGAGTAAGTCACTGAATTTGTCCTAGGCCCTGCATTAAGATTCAGGGTAACTACTGCTGATATCTGAGTCCAGATAGTTCCATCCTTATGAAGAGTGACAGATTCTGTGTGGGAATAGATAAAGTTTTTCTCTGGGAAGGTGACAGTTTCCCATTTTTCATCTAAGAAAAAGTCTGTGGACTAAGCATTCCCAAAACATTAAAATGATGGAGCTGGTGGGGCTGGTGTGGTTAGGTATGCTTTAGTGTCAACCTCTGCTATATTGAGAGTCTAGGGTTACCATACGTCTGGATTTTCCCGGACATGTCCGGCTTTTGGGGGCTCAAATCCCCGTCCGGGGGGAAAGCCCCAAAAGCCGGGCATGTCCGGGAAAATCGGGAGGGCTCGGCCGGGGCCTCTTTGGCCGGGGCCTGGGTCGCAGTGCCAGGCCGGGCTGGGCGCGGGGCCGGGGGCACGGGGCCGGTCCGGGCCCGCGGGGCCGGGCCGCCAGGGGGTGCGCTGGGCCGGGGGGCCGGTCCGGGAGCCGGTCCGGGGTCACGGGGCCGGGAGCCGGTCCGGGGCC
>NC_048305.1:86439129-86503505 GCF_013100865.1 Trachemys scripta elegans
TTTAACCTTTCCTTTCTCCCCCTGGGGCCATATGTAACTGAACCAAAAATTAGTAACATACAAAATAAAGCCTGTTTTAACTGATTCTGGGATCAGAGGGCAATACTTTTGCTCAGATAAAATAAAATACTCCCCAAGTAGTCCTACTGAAATCAGAGGGACTGTTTGAGGTGTAAGGCACTATTCTTTTTGAGTAAAACTGTCACAGTGTGGCCTTTTGTGATAAAGTTCATTACCTTAAAATAGTAACTTTACACGGGTTCTTTTTTAATCTAAGCATCATTAATAGCCAAGGATTCAGGAGTTAAATCAGGCTAATCTAATATTCTTATTGGACTCAGAGAAACTCACTCAAGGTGCAAGGCCCAGTGCCCCGCCCCACCCCACACTTGAGGAACAATGGCAACTGTGGCCCCCTGACAGCATCATTTATCCAACCTTGAAAAGAGTGGCAGAACTGATATGTATCTGCCATCTCCTTGATCACTTTGCTTGGACTTGAACAATCTGCTCTATCTTTTCATCTCAGCTTTCATTTGTGGGCGGTAGGTTTATTTTTGTCTTCTTAGATTGTAAATTCTTCTAGATCAGGAACTTCCTATATGTCTTAATAGTGGGTTGGGGCCCAAGCCTAACTGGGACCTTTGGAAGTAATGAAACACAAAAGATAACAAGTGCTCTGTAACTGAATTGATGTTCCCATTCAGCAGGAATGCACAAGCTGTGTGTTACTTGAAGACTCAGGAAATAAAACACTCAGGCTCAGATCCTTAGGTGTTCCAGGCTTCACTTAACCCAGCTGGGTTGGGGGGAAAGGTAGCGTAAAGCTCTCTTTGTGTTTCCCCCAGTGCCTGGAATACTTGAGGTGCCTTGATGCAAGTTGGAGTAGCCTTAAGGCTGATATAACTTGCTCTGGCTTCTGATGGTCCCTCTTCAAGTGGAATTCCCAACTGCCCTTCAGATATTAATCCACAAAAAGAAAAGTGAATGATTTAGCAAATGACCCTGCAGTCATTATGGTGTTGGAGGAATAAAGACTTTTGGCAATCCATTAGGATCTACCTGTAGGGGAATTCAGGGAAACTGCCATCCCAGTTACAGTGCATCAGAAAGTCTGTACCACAATCTTTTCAGGAATCTCTAAGGAATTATTAATTATTCTGATAGCTCCTAAAAGCCCCAGTCAGGATGAGGTGCTGTGTACTATACAAACATATATAAGTTACAGTCCCCACCCTGAAGACTGCTGCTTCTCCTTCCTGTTGCAATGAGCTGTTGACTGTCCATTCCCAGCTGAATATCAGAGCAGCAATGTGTAACCAATTAGCTAGGAGTGTGGGGGATAGCACAGTGCAGCACTTCTTCAGCCCATAAGGGGCTTGCCCTGGAATGGGGAGAAAGCAGTGGAAATACTGGAAAAACAAGAGGAAAGTCAGAGAAGATAATGAGAAAATTAGAGGAAAGTGGGAGCAGGAAGAGCCAGGAGATTTAGGGAAACCAGAAGAAAGAGTGATGGAGCCAAGACTTGTGAAATAAAACTAGGGGGACCAATGCTAGGAGACAAGGGTTCAGAAGTCAGCCCTGTAACCAGTCAGCAATAGGTAGTGGGTTAGGATAGAATCAGCCCACAATAGGGTAATAGTTTATGATATAATCTATTAATCAATCCAAGATATCTACAAAAAGAGACCATTGCGATAATCCAATCTGACCTCCTCTATAATGCAGGCCATAGATCTCCCCCCCCCCAAAAAAAATTCCTGAAGCATATATTTTTTAGAAAGTCTGATCTTGATTAAAAATTGCCAATGATATAGAAACCTCTACGACCCTTGGTACATTTTTCCAATTTTTAATTATCCTCACTGTTAAAAATGTATGCCTTATTTTCAGTCTGAATCCGTCTAGCTTCAGCTTCCAGCCGTTGGATCACATTATACCTTTGTCTGCTAGTGTGAAGAACCCATTATCAAACCCCTGTAGCATTATAGTCTGTAACCAAGTCATCCCTTAACTTTCTCTTTGTTAAGATTAATAGATTGATCTTCTTGAGTCTATCACTATAAGACATATTGTCTAATCCCTTAATCATTCTCATCATTCTCCTCTCTGAGCCATCTCCAATTTATCAATGTCCTTATTGAATTGTGGACATCAGAACCAGTATTTCAGCAGCAGTTGTACCAATTCCAAATACAGAGGTAAATTAGCCTCCCTACGTCTACTCAAGGTTCCCCTGTTTATACATCCAAGGACTGCATTAGCCATTTTGGCCACATCATCACACAATTTCAGCTGATTATTCACCGTGACTCCCAAATCTTTTTCAGTCAGTGTTTCCCAAGATAGAGTCCCTCATCCTGTAAATATGACCAACATTCTTTGTTCCTAGTTCAGGGGTTCTCAAACTATGGTTTGGGACCCCAAAGTGGGTCATGACCCCATTTTAATGGGGTCGCCAAGGCTGGGGTTAGACTTGCTCGGGTCCAAGGCCAAAGCTGAAGCCTGAGCCCCACCACCCAGGATTGAAGCCCGAGGGCAGGGGTACTAAGGTTACATGCCCTTCACCCAGGGCAGCCAGATTTGGGTCCCACCTCCTGGGGTCATGTAGTAATTTGTGTTGTCTGAAGAGGGTCACGGTGCAATGAAGTTTGAGAACCACTATCCTAGATGTACACATTTACACTTAGCTATTTGAAAGCACATATTGAGTGTTGTGCCCAGTTTACCAAGCAAGCCTGCTCACTCATGTGTCAGTGACATGTCCTCTTCATTATTTACCACTCCCCCCATTTTTGGGTCATCTGCAAACTTTATCAGTGATGGTTTTATGTTTTCTTCCATGTCACTGATAAAAATATTAAATAGCATAAGGCCAAGAACTGATACCGGTGGGGACCCCACTAGAAACACACCCACTGGGTGATCATTTCCTGTTTGCAATTACATTTTGAGACTTATCAGCCAACTTTAATCCATTTCATTTTATATTGTTCCAGTTATTTTAATGAAAATGTCAGGTGGTACAAAGTCAAACACATTACAGAAGTATATTACATCAACACTATGAGCTTGTCACTGTGCAAGGCTTCTTCTAGCTCCAAAATATATGCTGCCACACCTATACTCTTGCATGGAGGTTTATTTTCTTAATAGAAGAAAACAGAAAAACAGTCTTAACTCAGTCCTTACTTTTAGGTTTCAGCTCCTCCCATCAGGGGCCTCTAGCAGCTTTCCCATTTCAACCAGCTCTACTCCGTCTCTGGAGCAGCAACCTCAGAGCTGTCTCCATGAGCACCTGGCCCCTTGTTCCAGGAGACCTACCACACAAGTTAGTTCTGCTTCACTATGGCTTTTCCTACTCCCAGCACAGCCTGTCTCAATCAATCCCTCTTTCTTTTTATGTATTATCAACCCTTTATAGGCCCAGATGTAGGCCAGCCCCCTTTAATTGGTTGGATTGGATTTATCTTCTCTGGTCCAGGGGAGCTCAGTTTAGTCTGTCCACAGGGACTACCTACCCTGTGACAGACCTTTATCAACCAAACTTGTAATCTCATCAGAACAAGATACAAGTTAGTTTGACAGGATCTATTTTTCATAAACCCCATTGATTGGAATTAGTTATATTATCCTCATTTAATTCTTCATTAATTAAGCCCTGGATCAGTACTCTATTATTTTGCTTGGGATTGATGTCAGACTGACAGGCCTATAAATACCTAGGTAATCTCTTTTGTCCTTTTTAGATATTGGCACAACATTAGCTTTCTTTCAGTCTTCTGGAACTTCCCTAGTGTTCCAAGATTTACTGAAAGCAACAGTAATGGTCCAGCAAGCTCCTCAGCCAGCATTTTTAAAAGTTCTGAATGCAAGTTATCTGCACCTTCTGATTTAAAAATGTCTGACTTTAGTAGCTGCTGTTTAACATCCTCCTGAGATTCTGGTGGTATGGAATGAGTGTTGTTATATGATGTAATTACATCTTCTGTTTGTGTTCCCAAATACAGAACAGAAATATCTATTGAACATTTCTGCCTTTTCTGGATTATTATTGATAAGTCTACCATTTCCATCTGGTAAGGGACAGTACTATTGTTAGGTTTCTTTTTGTTCCTAATATCCTTAAAAAACTCCATATTGTCCTTAACTCTGCTGGCCACAGATTTTTCCTTATGTCCCTTGTCTTCCCTTACCAACTTTCTACAATTCCTAGCTTCCGATTTATATTAATTACTATCAACTTCTCCTTTATTCCGTTTATTATATAATATAGCTGCCTTTACTTTCCCTCTAAATCAGATTGGTTTCCTCAATTGTGGGATTGTGATTTTTTTGGGTTTCTAGTGAAGACCTCTTAAATAATTTCTAATTATCATCATATTTTTCTAATTCTTCCTCCCAACTGATCTGGCTCATAATTGTTTTCAGCTTTGTGAAATTGGCCCTTTTAAAACACTAAGTACATAGATTACCAGTCTGGACTTCTGTTTGCACATTATAAAAGTGATTGAGTCATGATCACTTGTGCCTAAGCTACCGTTAATTCTTAGTTCTGTGATCAGTTCCTTTTTATCTGTCAAGACAAGGTCTAGTACAGAATTCCCCTGTGTTGGATGTAACACATTTTGAGTTAGTAAATTGTCATCTATAATAAGAGGTGGAAAGAGAGAAGAGGCAGGGTAGGAAGGCAGCCCACTTTAAAGTTGTGCTTCAGAGATCATCCACATGTCATTATGCCCCAGAGAAAGGCCATACAATTTAATACTCTTTTGCAGTGTAATCTATCTCTGCTAGTAAATACCCAACTTAGATTACAGTAGCACTGCACATCACTAATGAGCTACATTGGGAGCTTAAAGAACATACCAGGGCTGTATATTTTCATTCCCATGCTCTCAAAACCTGTACATTATTTTCAAGTCTTTGCCTCAAAATGTTCTATTTTATTATTTATTACAGTTTTGTATTTTTAAAATAATTTCACTCTCTATTACAAAAGGACACTGTTGAGTTACTTGCTTTTCAGCATTTTCTGGATGGGTTTCTTATTGTTATTCTGGAAGAGAAATGCTCTGAAGTGGCTGCAATGTCCTAATCATTTTCAGATAGAGACAAGTAACCCTAATGCCTAAACACATAATAGCACAGCTGTACTCTCTTAAACTAATAGCCGTTCAAAGTATAGACCTTTAAAAATTTTGTCCTTCATGCTTATGCATTTTACAGGTTATTAATGGCACATTACATATTACCATAAAAACTTCAATGTCTCCATAATGGCTTGAAAACTCTTTCATTAATATGTTAATATGAAGCCCTTTGCAGATAATGTGTTGTCAATCTTTTTAAAGTACTGTATGTTACATTCTAAAAATTATACACTTATTCCTTGTACTAAGTAATTACTGTGACCAGCAAAGGTTTCCTTAAGATTTGAGGATCACTTTCAAACAGTGTTTCTTATAGTTAAATTCCACCCCCAACTTCTTTTTTAAAAGGCTAGTGTCAAAGTTGTCAGGCCTAAAATTTTCTCAATTAGATAAGAAACACAAGTAAAAAATTAAATTAGAATGGTGGCTGACTCTATAATAACAAACCCAGTGTTTTGTTGGAACGTAGGATTTTCTGTGCTGTATTTGACCAGTGGTCCAACTGTCTTTTATGGTGGCCTGTACCAGGTGCTTCAAAGATACAAGAAACCCTGAAAGGCGCAATTATGGAATTACTCACCCACAGGAGACGTTTCTTCCCAACCACCCATCAGTTAGAATTGGGTTATTCCTTGAAGCACAAGGATTTATATTCCTTTCTGCCTTTTTCTTTTTAAAAAATCCTATATTATATAACTGGATATTCTCATTCATATAAATGTCCAAACCTTTTTTGAATCCTGCTATGCACTTAACATCAACAACATTTTATGACAATGAGTTCCACAGGCTAAATTATACATTGTTTTAAAATAACAGCATTTCCTTTTATCAGTTTTGAATTTGTAGTATTTAAATTACATCATATGTTTGCTTTTTCTTGTATTATGAAAGTGAGTATGAGTGCTCAGTCTACCTTATCTATAGCATTCATCATGTGAATTCTTCTGTTATGTTCCCTCTTATCTATCTTGTCTCTAAACAGTTCCAATCTTTTCACTTTCTCTTCATTTGAAAGTTTATCCATGGCAGGTGGAAACCGGGAGGGCGACTTGTTGGTCAGTAATAATGTGCTTGTTTGAAATGGTAGGTGAGGATCCAGACACTTTGCCATTCCCTGGCCGGATCCAGAGACATGAGGTGTTCATGTGTGGTCCATAGTGGTTTTCATGATTTCAGGCATTGTTGAGATATGTTATCCATTACCTGCTGATGGGAAGTTTTGGGTAGTCTTCGGTGTGTTTAAGTTCTGCACTGTGGCTATATTTCAGTGGATAGGTTGGGGTTTGTTATTAGCTCATACAGAAAGCCATTGTAAAGGTGTTGATTTTAAAGTTCCCATGATGATTCACATGGTCAGATCTAGATGCCTATCCACAAGTTGGGTATGGCAGCTTCTTGTCCACCCTGTGCACAGTATTCTGCAACTGAATACACCAAGGCCAAGGTCGATGTTTGTAGCATTAGGGCAGTTGATTTCCAGCTTGTTCCTGCTAATTTTTGAATAATGTTGCTACAAGTCTTCAGTTTGGAGGCTACTTTCTTGAGGTGGTCATGAAAGTTCAGTGTGCAGTCAAGAATGACACCAAGATATGTTGGCTTTAGGTCATGACGCACAGTTTCACCACAAAACTTGACAGAGTTTTTGTGCGATTCTGCTGTCTAGGTGGAAAGCAGAGACTACTGATTTGCTCAGATTTGGTCTCAGCTGTCACTTTTGAAAGTACTCCTCCATGATCTTAAGGTCAGATATAAGGTTCACTTCAAATTCTTTAAAACTACAGGCCTGAATTGCAGGTGACAAATCATCAGCATATGCAAACTTCTGTGCTATCATTTCAGGCATATCATTCATGTATCTAGAGTGTCAGAGCAAGTACAGAACCTTGTGGTAACCCATTATTCCAAGTGCATGGTTTGCTGGTTTGACCTCCAAGGTAAACACATATCCTTCGGCCCCTAAGAATAGTGTTCAGCCGCCTGAGAATCCACACACAGTGGATCACTTTGGCCAGTTCATTAGCAGACCATCCTTCCAGACTGTGTCATATGCTGCTGACAGATCGATGAAAGCAGTACAGTCTTGAGTTTTGTTGGAACCCAGCCTCAATGTTTGTAGTGAGAACCAGGACCTGGTCGCAGCAAATTCTGTGTGGTCGAAAACCAGCTTGCTCCTTGGGTAGGCTGGCATCCACAGTGGACCTGACTTGATTCAGAATCATGTACTCTATCACCTTGTAGATGGTGCTTAAAAGGGACAACGGCCTGTAATTAGAAGGGTGATCTGCAATTTTCCCGGCTTTAGGAGTGCAATGACCTTAGCTTCTCTCCACACATGGGGGATTTCACTGGTCTCCAGGATGTTGGTGAAAAGCTGAATAATAGGACTGAAAGGGACCTCGGGAGGTTATCTAGTCCAGTCCCCTGCACTCATGGCAGGACTAAGTATTATCTTCTAGACCATCCCTGACAGGGGTTTGTCTAACCTGCTCTTAAAAATCTCCAATGATGGAGATTCCACAACGTCCCTAGACAATTTATTCCAGTGCTTAACCACCCTGACAGTTAGTCCCAGTTAGTAAGTTTTTCCTAATGTCCAACCTAAACCTTCCATGCTGCAATTTAAGCCCATTGCTTCTTGTCCTATCCTCAGAGGTTAAGAAGAACAATTTTTCTCCCTCCTCTTTGTAACAACATTTTATTTACTTGAAAACTGTTATTATGTCCCCTCTCAGTCTTCTCTTTTCCAGACTAAACAAACCCAATTTTTTCAATCTCTCCTCAGAGGTCATGTTTTCTAGACCTTTAATCATTTTTGTTGCTCTTCTCTGGACTTTCTTCAATTTGTCCACATGTTTCCTGAAATGTGGCGCCCAGAACTGTACACAATACTCCAGTTGATCAGCATGGAGTAGAGCGGAAGAATTACTTCTCATATCATGCTTACAACACTCCTGCTAATACATCTAAGAGTGATATTCGCTTTTTTTGCAACAGTGTTACACTGTTGACTCATATTTAGCTTGTGGTCCACTATGACCCCCAGATCCCTTTCCACAGTACTCCTTCCTAGGCAGTCATTTCCCATTTTGTATGTGTGCAACTGATTGTTCCTTCTTAAGTGGAGTACTTTGCATTTGTTCTTATTGAATTTCATGCTATATACTTCAGACCATTTCTCCAGTTTGTCCGGATCGTTTTGAATTATAATCCTATCTGCCAAAGCAACTCCTCCCAGTTTGGTATTGTCCGCAAACTTTATAAGTGTACTCTCTATGCTATTATCTAAATCATTGATGAAGATATTGAACAGAACTGGACCCAGAACTGATCACTTCGAGACCCCACTCGTTATGCCGTCATCATCCGCTTCCATGCCAGTGGACCCAGGTTATATAGAAACTCAGGATAGATCCATTTCTTCCTGTTGCTTTTCCCAATTTCATATGGGAGTTTTTATTGTTCATAGTCATAGTGAAAGTGGCTCTGTATGCTTGTTAGAAACGCCACTGGTTTTGAGTAGAGAACTGGGATTTGTATGCTAATACGGGTCAGTGCTGGCTGTTCAGAAGTCATTGAGGACAATCCACGGTGCAGCTATAGGTGTGCCTGTATCATCTTTAGAGATGAAAGTCAGGTCAGGGCAGTATCCTGTAGAGTAGAAAGTGATGCGCTGTGTTGTATCAAAAAGGAAGAACATATTATTTGCCAACGCTCAGTGTGTCAGTTCTTCACCTGCAATGTTGTTTGCGGCATAGCCCCATTGCCCACAAATATAGCAGGGTTCCTATGCATTATGCAGAGCTGGTTGAAACCACTATGTACCAGCTGGTTTATATGCATTAATGATGGTTAGCTTGCTGATGCACACAGAGATTGCAACTGGTTCTTTGTGTGCTGTAGGAGGTAGAATCACATATTTGTTGATCTCCTGTTTTATGTAGTTGCCAGTCCATATTTTGGGTGGAAAATGATGACCGTCATGTGATCCACCCTGTTAAGTGAGAAACCATGACTAACGTCCAGCCGGTGACCAAATGTCAACTGTCAACCTTCTGGTCAAAAAAACAATAAAATAAGCCTAATGCTTCCTATGACAGAGTAGGAATAGCCTAAGGCTGACTCATCAGTTTGTAAGCTAAATTTGTGGGTTAAACTGGGAGATAATTGATTAAAGACTGGTTGATTAACCAGTTAACAAGGGAATCCAGCTCATCAGCTGGGGTCAGTTAAAAGGGAGACAGGAAGGCATAAGGAAAAGGAAGGGCAACAAAACCCAGGATCTTAGACAGGTGGGAATCCCCCAGCCCTATGTATAGGAAGTAGGGTGAAGCTTGGGGAAAGTCTTATGCTGTGGGGACACAAAACTATACAAGACATTGTAAATAAAGCACACTATGGTGAAACTACACAGGAGTGTGTGAGGACTGCTTGCATAGTAACATACAGGGTGTGGGGCATGCATCCAGCAACAAGAATGATTAAAGGTCTTGAGAACATGACCTATCAAGGAAGGCTGAAAGAATTGGGTTTGTTTAGTTTGGAAAAGAGAAGACTGATAGGGGACATGATAGCAGTTTTCAGGTATCTAAAAGGGTGTCATAAGGAGGAGGGAGAAAACTTGTTCACCTTAGTCTCTAAGGATAGAACAAGAAGCAATGGGGTTAAACTGCAGCAAGGGAGGTTTAGGTTGGACATTAGGAAAAAGCTTCTAACTGTCAGGGTGGTTAAACACTGTAATAAATTGCCTAGGGAGGTTGTGGAATCTCCATCTCTGGAGATATTTAAGAGTAGGTTAGATAAATGTCTGTCGGGGATGGTCTAGACAGTATTTGGTCCTGCCATGAGGGCAGGGGACTGGACTCGATGACCTCTCGAGGTCCCTTCCAGTCCTTGAATCTATGAATCCTGTAGCACTTTCTTTGTTCACTAAATCAGTTAGTTTTCAAATGCAAAACATGTTTTGATAAATGTTTTTTCCCCTTACATATCCCACACATTTAAGGTAATTTTATTTAACTAATACATTTTTTTTGAAAATGCTGTTTTTGTTCATTTTTAATTGAATTTCTATTTCCATCCAAATGCTTTACACAAATTGTGAGTAAAAAAAAGTAAACATCATCTAGTAAATAAGAAATGCATCATTCTCCATTTCCTAACATAATTTATAAAATCTAAAAATTAAGAATCTGAATAAATGTATATTAAACTGTGTAATTGCTTAAATAAAGATGTATAGATATAGCATATCCTGTTGGTTAGCAAAAAGAAGTACCAAAATGAGTGTAAAGGTTATATTAAATTGCAAATCAACATGTTTTAACCGTTACCAACCAATGAGAATCAACATTTTTAGTTTAGGAAAGTAACTAAAATGTACAAATGCAAAAGAATATGAAAATAAATTATTTAAATCCAGGTTTCCTGCTTGTTGTTTTAAATCATGATTTAAAATTTGGTTTAAATCCTTCCACCCTACATTGAGCAGAGGTGTTCATTGACACAGTTACACCTAGGTCTCTCCTAAACTGTTCCAGTTACAGGATTGGTCCTGCTTTGAACAGGGGGTTGGACTAGATGACTTCCTGAGGTCCCTTCCAACCCTGATATTCTATGATTCTATGAAACCAGTAAAGTTTATGAATAGTTCAGATTTTTCCTTCAAATATGCATCACTTTGCGTTTATCAACACTGAAATTCATCTGCTGTCCATTTATACATCTTCGATAGGTCCCTCTGAAGTTACTCACAGTTGTCTGTAGATTTTACTAACCAAAATAATGTTTTGTTGTCTGCAAGTTTTGCCACCTCGCTACTTCCTGCCTGTTACAGATCATTAATAAGTCTTTGACAAAAGTTTTGTGTATATCTAAGTAAATGATGTAAATCAGTTCTCCTTTACGTACTATTTTGTTGATATGTTTAGAAAATTCTAATAGTAAGTAGTGAGGCTTTTTTTTTTCTTTATCAGAAGCTATTTTTCTTTGTCCCTAGCATATCATGATCATCTAGGTATATTATAATTCTGCTTTTAATGATTGTTTCAACCAGTTTACCTGGTACTGAAGTAAGTCCCACTTATCTGTGATTCCCAAGATCACCACTTGTGCCTTAAAAATAGGTAGAACATTTGCTATCTTGCAGCTCTCCTGTATAGCAGTTGATTTTAGTAAGAGATTGTTTATTTTTGTTAGCAACTCAGCCACTTCTTTCTTAAGTTCTTTCAACAATAAATGTGTTAGTCTCTAAGGTGCCACAAATACTCCTGTTCTATCTGAGCATTGTAACTTGTTCCTCCTTAATTTATCAATTTGTTTTAGTCCTTCTTTTGATATTTCAGTCAGATACTACCTCACCTTTATTACCTGAAAAACTATGTCCAGGGAAGGTATTTCCCCAATGTCAGCTATAATGAAGACTGATGCATATAAGTCAGTTAGCTTACCTGCAATGTTGTTATCCTCCTTTTTTGTTGTCTGGCTTGCTGAGGGAGAGGATGCTTTATGGGTATGTGTGTGTGTGTGTGTGTGTGTGTGTGGGGGGGGGGGTTACCCACACTGTACAGTTTTAAGCAAACAGTAAAGTTGCAGCCTAATTAAAACCATATCAAATGTCTCCTGTCCTTTTTTCAGTATAGCCGGACAACAACTGAACTACCAATTCTCTTGCAGAGATCCAATGCCCGATATACTGAATATTTTCTTGGTTTTTATACCTTTGGCTTTTTGCTCTTCAAATTCCATTTTATTCATAGATTCATAGATTATAGGACTGGAAGGGACCTTGAGAGGTCATCGAGTCCAGTCCCCTGCCCGCATGGCAGGACCAAATACTGTCTAGACCAGTATTTAACCCCCCTCATTTCCATTTTACATATTGCCTTAAGCTCCACTAGTGTTGGATTTCCATTTTTGTAATTATACTTGTTTGGCCTGAATAACCCTCTTGAACCTTGCCATTTAGTTATACTGTATTTCTTACCTCTAATGGTATGTTTATATCACCTCAATGCTGGGTCTAAGGATTTTAATTTCCTAGTGCTTATAATCACCTCCTCCTATATTACAGCCTTTTCTACATTAACAGTAGTCATTCCTACTTGTGTTATGATTTGTATTGTATAGACATCTACTAAATGGCTCTTGGGAATATCTTCACTGCAAACAAGATATGTTTTTTATATTAACATAGAAAACTTGAGATAGCTATCTTGTTGTAAAGTCCTAGTGTAGACGAGGCACATGTAGTTTTACCTCAGTGTAGTTGAGGTCAACACTATATCCCCCATCGGTGACTTATCAACTAACTACAAATTCCAGGTTGGGGGTGGGGGTGGGGTGTTAGAGGTTGATTTTGACTAGCTACATTGACATGAAGACTTCTTATGCCTTGTCTACACGAGGGTTTTGCATGAAGATAGCTATCTTGATGTAAAAATACACATTTTTTTTTTGCAGCAAAGACATAACCTTAAGTGCTGATACAAAATCCCACTGAAGTCAGTGATAATGGATGGTGCCCCCATTTGCCCTCTGTTATAAAAAGAAAACCAGTAGCAAGCAAAAGCTTGTTTTTTCTGATCCTACGATTCAACATAAATATTACATTTTCCATTCCAAATCCCCTCTTCATTCCCCACAGATGTAAATTAATTTGTCTCAAGCCTATGCCTCTGAAATACTTCCTTTTTTGACAGAGTTCAAAATTGTAACCCTGCTCCCTGTTAGCAGAGGTAAAATATATTTGTTCTTGTTTTCTTCAATCCATTAAATAGAAAACTCACAAGATACCATATTACTGGAATTTGTACAGTTATTTGGAGATCTTTTTCCTAGTTAGTTAGATGGGCGATGTAAATTGACACAGTAAATTGCTTGCTTCCAGAGTGTGAGTTAGCTGTTATCTAAATATTTATTAATAAAATTTAACAACACTTTGGGCTTTATTCATAAGAATTTGATTTTGTCACAGGTATTTTTAATAATAGTCATGGACAGATCACAGGCAATAAACAAAAATTAATGGAAGCCTGTGACAAGAGGAGGGACAAACTTTGGGAAAAGGAGCTCATGTGTACAATACACAGTGAGTCTGAGTTTCATTTACATTACAGCCCTTCACACCACACTGACAGTATAAAGTATCCTTGGAAGGATTAGATTTTTTTGGTAACTATCTGTAAACATTGATTTTCACTGTACATACACAGACAAAAATATTTCCATTGATAATAATCAAAATTTACAGGTAGGCAAAGTTAGAAAAATGCTGCTTGAGAATTTATTAGAATTAGATTTAAGGATATTTATTTGTATATTTTGATGTGATTTTGACAGTTTGTGTTAACATTTTAATTGTTGTAAAATGTTAACTTTTTGAATTTCAATGTCTGTCACTAAATTATTTTCTGATACCCCCCTAACTTTCTGTAACTATGAAAATTGAAATAGATAAAAATCTAAAAAAAGTTTAAAAATAAGTTTAGAAATCAAAATGATTAAAAAAACAAATTCTGCCAAACCTAAATGTAATTAAAGATATATAGCATGGAATTGAGAGTTGTAGAGTCATTTAAAAATCAGTAGAGAGAGGAAAAGCAGAAAAAAGTCAGAAATCCATGTGTATATCTAAATGTATATTTTAACTAGCAATAAAATAAATTAATGTATTTGATTTACAAGTTTAGCTAATAAAAAGAGGGAATATCTATACAGCTAGACACCACTTCTAAAGATCCAGTTTTACAGCATTAGAAAGCTTTTGCCAAAATCTTGACCTGAATAGATTCTAACATGGGTTAATTTGTTAGGCCCTGATGTCTTTTTGTATAGGCCTTTTTCTTACTTCTCCTTCACCTCAGCCAATCAGCCCGATGCACCTTTCCTAGTTTTTTTCCCTTTTGAATACACTCTTAATACAACTGCGAGACTTGCATTTAACTCAAGGGCCTTTCCAGCTTTTCTTATTTTGTATGTAGTAAAACATCTTATTTTACTGCATATATCAGCTAGGGAACCGAATTAAGTTAGAAGTGGGAATCAAACTGTGCATTTTTTTGTCTTTTATGCCAATAAGATTTCAACCTAAATATTTAATTAACATTGTTTTCGGCATATAATTCCCTTTCTTTTTCTTTCTTCTTAAGTAATAATGATGTACAGGAGGAAATTATAAGTATTGCGGTACACTTTGTTCTTTAGCAACAATAAAAGAATCAACTGTCCAGATTATTCAGTCATTCAGAAGTACCTACATTTTTATTTACTGTGAACTAAAGTAACAGAAGTTCTGTTTTTACAGCAAAATTCCTTTGGATGAAGTTCTTCCGCAGAGATATTATATCAGAGATGGAGCGAAACAAATTTACAGTCAAAGCACGCTTCCAGTATGTTATAGTAAAAGCTTTATGTATCACATCATTAAACCAGAACAGAATACTGAGGACAAAAAGCTTATATCTGGGAAACAAGTAAGTGTACTATTAAATATAAATTTAATAACTATTTTCAGAAAAATCTGGACTCTGCATATAGCGCCAAGGATCATTCTAAATATTCCAGGAAAATCTGTTACGAATAAAGAGCATCTATTGAAAAACTTTGTTCTTGACATTTAAGGTTCTGTGTTACAAGCTATATTGCAATCCATACAACCTCAAAGACAGGATGGTCTTTGTCTAGATGTAGAGGGGGAAAGGAGTACTGTCTCCTTTAGGGGTTCCCCCTCTCTTAGGGATTGGGAGAGAGGCAGGGAAGGCATCAACTGAACAGGTGGGCAGGTGAGTGGGGCAGGTAAAACATTGGCCCCAGCGCACCCAGGGGAGGGTATTTACACCCAGTCCTTCCACCAGGAGCCCCCTTCTTTAGGGAGAATGAGGTACACCTCTCTGACTGGGGAGTGGGTATATTTTTGGCTGAAGTTGGTGACAGAAATGTTAACTATCTGGGAAACCAGCTGAGGGTGGGGAGGGAAGCAGCCAAGCTAATTACTGATATCTCCTTATGTCCAGTGCAGGTACTTATTCTATAGGGGGACCAGTTCCCTGATTAACTGGAATTGAAAGTAGATGTAGGGTATGCTGATGTCTGGTATTATGAGGAGATAGCCCCATAACACATAGTTGAGGGCAGGGTGGTGAGGTCCCAGCAGCTGGCTGGGGACCAGCTGTGGAAGGATGATGCAGCCCTCTACAAGGTGGAAATGATTAAGGAAGGAATCATCACCTGTATTGTACAGTATACTGCTGGATAGTTCCCAGATGAACTAAGTTGACAAAGTTATGGCCTAATTAAACCACATCCCTCACCTCTTGTCTTTCTTCCTGCTTGTCCAGAACAAATAATGTAAAATGACGATGTGTGATACAAATGGATGATAAAGACAGGAATGCTAATGTTTAGTGTACATGCTGTAGCTCTAAATATTATATTATGTTGATTGTTAGTGTTGTGCAATTTTGTAAAAACTACATGCCATTCAGTGCACTTCCATTATTTAAATATCTTTTTCAAATCTTTTCACACAGTTTAAAGGTAAAATGCTGCTATTCTGTGAAACAAAAGTAAAGAGCATTAGAAAACCCACTTCTACAAATAGAAGAGCATATTTGTTTCCTTTTTGCAAATAGAATTTTCTCTGTTTTCCTGCTTTCTCTGTGCTTTCTTCCTTTTGTTAGATACTACATAGGATGCCATCTCCCACTTTTGCACGTAACTGCAGTTTTCCTCCTCATAGAAGAGAATCAGGCATCTTCTCTTTTTGGAGTTAAAACCAAAATAGCCTCTTTTTATACAATAAATATGGTTGTATGTTACCACTTTAAATATAATTGCTGAATGAATTTAATGTGGAAAAATTTCTTAATGTTATTTTTGATTAAATTTAAACCACCTATTTTGTTAATTTGAACTTTAAAAAAAAATCATACATTACCAGAGGTGGTTCCAATCATAGCTGCAGGCACCCTAAGAGTCTGGAAAGGTATTTGCCAGTTGCCAACAATCTGATATTGCCTGTAAATTTCCTTATCTGATTCTAGCTTTTTGTGTTTCTTTTATCCTGAACCTGACACAGAGCTCCTTTAATAACCAGTTTTATAGCCTTAAACAATGTGCTTTCCTTGTCATCTGTTTTCCAGTGAAAGCCATAGATCTAACCCTTTCCTTTCTGGTCACTGGTCTAGGAGCAGTAATTAGAGAAGCTCACACAGTATTTCCATCCCTAGTAGTGTGAGATATCCAACCTTAAAATCTGCAGTTAGATTTTTAACATGATTTTAACAGATAATATCTGGTGAACATGTAATACAGTTAATGCTTTATTGGTGTGATCCTTCTTTCTTCAAGATCTGTGGGAATTTGGCCTTTCAGTCAATGGGTCATGCTCTATAACATTTGAATGGTAGGTTCAAAGGTTTCAGATGTATTCAACTCCAATTTTAGCTTTTAGCTCTTGCAATATTTGGTATAACTGGTGTTGAAATAAGGGAGTGGAAATGAAAGGAAAAGCAAACAAGTAGCCAGAATAATATAATTTCAAGTTCCAGGATTCTATGACTTGCCGGCATTGATATATAACAGTGGAAAAAACGTGCTTATGATATACAGCATTAATTTCTAGCTCTGATCATATGTGAGTTATTGAACTTTAAAACTGTCACTGATCCTTTAATCTAGCAGTGCTTTTTGCACTGGTCTAGAATGAATATTACAAATCTCCATAAAAATGCCCATAAATAAATAAAGTTCTGAACTTTGGAAAAGGAAATTTTGGACCACAGAGGAAACTGCTCCTGAAGGTTGTGTCTTTCAGCAGAGTGGTTGCTTTGTTTGCACTCCAGAAATAGATACATTTTAGTGGTGGATGATATGATCACTGTACATAGAGGACCCAATTCTCATTTATAGTAAAGTTCTTTAAACCACGCTAAAACTCTTTTACCATGCCAGGGCCTAAGTGTAAATTAGGCTCAGGCCCAGAGTCTAAGGGTACATCTACACTACAGGGGGGAGTGAGGGTACATCTACACTACAGGGGGGAGTCGATTTAAGATACGCAAATTCAGCTACGTGAATAGCGTAGCTGAATTCGACGTATCGCAGCCGACTTACCCTGTTGTGAGGACGGCGGCAAAATCGACTTCTGTGGCTTTCTGTCGGTGGCGCTTACTACCACCTACGCTGGTGGAGTAAGAGCGCCGATTCGGGGATCGATTGTCGCGTCCCAACGGGATGCGATAAATCAATCCCCATGAGGTCGATTTCTACCCGCCGATTCAGGCGGGTAGTATAGACCTAGCCTAAGGCATTTTGTCGTTTCTTAAGTCTATGAAAAGTACTATTCTAAATGTATACTATTTTACATTGTTACATATTTTTTCTGTTACATGGCGTGTCTTATTTTTTTTCAATATTAATCATCATCAGCACAGGTCAGAATGGAAAACTCCATAAAACAGTGTGAATGTAATGACAAAGTGCAGTGAATTTCAAACACCCTGAGCTGATGATTCTTCCACAAGTGTTGATGAGTCAGACTCTTGAGGCCAAATTCAACCCTACTTTAAGCAAGTGGAATTCAACTGACACCAGCAGAATTGCTTCCTCTTAAATTGGAGCTGAAATTAGCCGTTGGAGTTTTCGTTTCTGTTACAATACTTCTTAGTTCTGCTTATGAACCTATAAATGTTGATTTACAGAAGTCTTCTAAAAGCACTGGCCTAAGAATCTTGAGTTGAATGGCTTAACAAATGGACATATTTAGGTTAGTGTCTGTACACATATTTAGGTTAGTGTCTGTACACACAATTAGCATTTTGTTTCTCTTTAAAAAGTGTAACAAAATTAAACATTTAGTTTACAACAAATGTAAATGAGATGCTAATAAAAAGTGATTTTAAGAATTAGAAAGAAAGAAAGGAAAACTGCACTCATTTTCCTTAGCCTAATATTTACATTTTTAAGAGGTAAAAATACTTTTCATCGCAAATGAACTATAGAATATTGTTTTTTAACAGTTAATTAAGATTGACATTTTATAGAATAATGCTAGAGGTGGACATTTTGTTGAGAACATATCATTTTTTTATCTTAGTACTGTTGGAGCCTGGTGTAAGATTGCACATACTTTTTTCAATTCCCTTAGAACATATTTATTTAATGTTTATACATATTGAAATAGTTCTTGTGATCATTAAGCCATTATTACAGCAGATCACAGTCATCATTATTGCAGATGACACTACTTTTCAATAACATGGCTGCCTCCATCACTAGTTTCAGAAATACTGATTGTTTACAAAATTTGAATTTCAGTTTATTCAGTGAGAATTGATTCTTACCCTGTGAATTTGCATACTCTGGGGGTGAGGGGAGGGGAATTTTCCTTTTAGAGGGAGGAGGAAATGTTTCTCCAGTAAGAAGGATTATAAAAGCTAATGGCTGTTTGAAACTGTTAAATGATCTGGAATTTGGGGGAGCAGGATAAACTAATTATCACCCTGCTGTGCAATTTATGTGGCTATCACTTCCATATGTGTTGCAAACATAAAGTAAAAGAAAATATTACAAAAACAATTTATTAACCAGAAAAATTACTAGTTGTTAGCTATCCTAATATTAAAAAATCTTACCAACAGCCTCTTGAAAGGGACTTACTAACAATTTAGTTGCTCTGGGAAACTCAGAATATCATAATAAGATTCCAACCTTGATTAGGCTATTGAGAAGTCTCTGCTCTCTTTCCTGTACAACTTAACCAGAGAATCTAAACTACCAACATACCCAAGCCAGGGTAAACACTCAAGGTCAAATATAGGCTTGGCTTGGTGTAAAAGAATGTAGCAACCATTGACCTTGTAGTGTTCAGGTTTGCTTTTCAGCCTCTGAATACTTCTGCATCAGTTGGACTCAAACAAAAAGATGCTTTATACCATGTATCACTTAGTTGTTCTGGAGACACTGTGCACACATCATCAAATTCAATGCCTATCAGCAGGACATGCTTTCATTACTTTCATAACTTATTATTCGGCATAGTGGTGATGCCCCACAAGTTTTACAGTGAGCAGTTTGTAATGCTATTCCATATTTTCTTCCTTATTGCTGAATCTTTTATTGAACTTTTAAAATGTCTGACTTCAAGCTTATGATGATTTTTAATTAAAAAAATATGTACTGTATCTTATCAAGTTGTGTTTAACTTTTGTTTTTAACTAGTTAAAATGTATTCCTAAATAAAAACATCCTTTATGAATTTAAGTTATGGCACCTATTAAATTGTCCAGGAGTTGTATTTTCTTAGTACTGTGGAAGATTAGAACTGTGAAGTAAAATATTAATCTGATAATGTTAAGACTGCTCCAAAATAATCATACACATAAATTGTAATTTCTTGAAAGAGAAGGAATATTATAAGAATATGAACATGATGAAGGCAGACTTATCAATCTAATAAAGCAGTGAAGCAATAGTGACAGAGTTCTGAACAAATGGTTTAAATTGAGAATAGCATCCTGTGGTATTCAAAGGAAATATTAGTGATTATGGTGAAAATTTGCGAGTATTTCAGAAGTAATCTAGGAAGCTAACTGGATCACATTAATAACTGATGAAATTCCAGGCGAAAGAATGAAACTCAAGTATGTACCTGCCATCAGTCTGTTGATATAATGTAGAAATATGCAAGCATTTTGTCTGATTTTACAAAACCAGTGAAATATGGATGCAATGCTACTGATAGGCGTTCTGTTCCTGAAAGCGTTTTAAAGGCATAGGCACCTCCTTGCAGCTCGGATTTAGGCACCAATCCCTGAGAGAGGGGCATGACTAAGGCTTGGTCTACACTACCCCCCCCAATTCGAACTAAGGTACGCAACTTCAGCTACGTGAATAACGTAGCTGAAGTCGAAGTACCTTAGTTCGAACTTACCTTGGTCCACACGCGGCAGGCAGGCTCCCCCGTCGACTCCGCGGTACTCCTCTCGCCGAGCTGGAGTACCGCAGTCGACGGCAAGCACTTCCGGGTTCGACTTATCGCGTCCAGACTAGACGCGATAAGTCGAACCCAGAACTTCGATTTCCAGCCGTCGAACTAGCTGGTAAGTGTAGCCAAGGCCTTAGACACACTTCTCTCATTTGCATCTCCCACTGGCTAGTTTAGGAGTCTCTCTGCCTAGTGTGTTGGCTTTTGTGGATTGCCTATGTCTCCCCATTAGTGTATAGGGAGCCTAGGCACTTAACTCAGGCTTTGTGGATTGTAGTGTAGTTCCTGTGATTTTCTAGGTGCATCTGGGACTAACCCCTACAAGAAGAGAATCATGGCTCTAAGAGAGAAAAATGTTATCTGATAGTTGTTTGGCAGTGTACGTGAAATGAGTTTCAGTCCAATTTCCAGTTGGCTGCTATCTACATCATAAAATGCATCACCTCAGTTAGTATCAATTGGCATCCTTGTATGACAGTCTCAGCAAAAAAGCCAGAATGCTGGTGGGCACAGAAACAAAAACCGCCTCTCACCCTAGAGTTGGAAACAGAAGGTCAAGGATTAGACACTTTTGCATGACAACGTGTCGTGAACTGCTACTGTGTATCATGTACCAGTTCTGTGGATAAATAAAGGGTGTGAGCTTCAAATGTGTTTTACAAGCAAGCAAGTGTATTCACTTAAAAAACTGAGAATATCGTAAACTGTTCTTTAGGGCTCCTTGTTTGTTCACACAGCTAAAGATAAGGTGTCCTTGTCACTGAAAAACTACAAAGGAATGCATCTTGGTATAACAGATGATGAGTGAAGAGTTGTTTAGACTAAAAGCTGGGATTTTTTCCAGGATTACAGAGGTGTGGAGTTGGAACAAGTATTCACCTAGCCAAGCAAATAGAGACTCTGCCTAGTAACAAATAATCTTGCAAAAAGGGGGTAGCAGCCTACAAAAAAAAGGAAGGATTTTTTTTTTGTCAAATCAGTAAAAAAGTATATAGAATATCTAATTGTTTATAGGAAAAAGTAGTATATGCTGTATTATTGCTACAAATCTTCATTTTCTTGATTATAATGGCATGTTTAATTAAAATAAAATTTGTTTTGTTAACAGGTCTTATATATGAATAATTTTAAAAAGCTTCCTGTTTTATGTCTGAGAAGAAAAAAACAACCAGTTTTCTCCATTTCATCCACATTGAGGAAAAAAGAAAAAAAGAAAAAACTAGAGGAACAAAGAATTCCAGTGAGGAAGGGTTAGTAATCTAATCCTTTTGTAATACTTTATAAAATAAAAAAACTAACCATAAATGAGAAAAAGCTACTTGGAAAGATTTTAGCAACGATATTACAGTAACTCCTCACTTAACGTTGTAGTTATGTTCCTGAAAAATGCAACTTTAAGTGAAACGATGTTAAATGAATGCAGTTTTCCCATAAGATTTAATGTAAATGCAGGGGTTTAGGTTCCAAGGAAATTTTTGGGGGGCAGACAAAAGGCATTATATACTGTACTGTACTGTGGCGGGGAGGTGCCCCTGGCTTACCCCTGGGGCTCAGGGCTGGGGGTGCAGGGTCTGGGAGGGAGTTAGGGTGCGGGAGGGCGCTCAGGATGGGGGTGCAGGATCTGGGAGGGAGTTAGGGTGCGGGAGGGCACTCAGGGTGGGTTGCGGGGTCTGAGAGGGAGTTAGGGTGCCGGAGGGCACTCAGGGTGGGGTGCGGGGTCTGGGAGGGAGTTAGGGTGCGGGAGGGCACTCTGGGTGGGGATGCAGGAGGAGGCTCAGGGCTGGGGCAGGCGGAGGTGCAGAACACTTAGCTGGGGCAGCTCCCGTTTGGTGCAGGGGGTGTGCAGGTGGCTCTGCGCAGTGCTGCATTGCCCCCATGGCCGCGATTCTGGGAGCTCCCCCCCAGCATACAGGGCCACCCGGAATGCAGGGGCTTTAGGGGCTGCAGGGCCCTGGGCTAAGGGGGCCCCGGGGCCCTGGCCTGCAGTCTAAAGCCCCTTTCGGAATGTGGTCCTGCGAGCATGGGCTGGAGGACTCAGGAGGAGCAGGGGCAGCCGCACAGCCAGCGGCCGGAGAGAAGCGGCACTTTCCCCTTCAAAGCCGTCCGGAGAGAACCGGCGCTCGCAGGGCTGCATTCCAAAAGAGGCTTTAGAGCTTTAGAGCTGCAGGCCAGGGCCCCGGGACCTCCTTAGCCCAGGGCCCTGCAGCCCCTAAAGCCCCTGCGTTCCAGGTGGCCCTGCCTGCCGGGGATGGGGGGCAGTTTTATTGTTCCCTTCCTCCCTCTCTCCCTCCCTGGCTGGGGGAATAGAGTGGAACAAGGAGCCTGGGTAGTGTGGACTAGGCCTGGAGACTTGTGGGGGTGGTAGAGACTGGGTCTGGGAACTAGGGGGACTAGCTGGGCAAGAAGACTGAGTCTGGGAATCAGTGGTGCACTGAGGGACAGACCTGGAAAGAGGCCAGAGTGTGGGGGAAGAACTGGAACTGGCTAGGCAAAGAGATTGGGACAAGGAGCAAGGAGAGGCCCGGACAATGGGACTGGATGAGAAACCCAGAGAGGGAAAGTGGTCTGGGAACCTGACTTTCCCTGTAATGGCTGCTCTGAGTCAGACTGGGACTGGGCCCTGGGAGTGAGAGCAAGTAGTCTATATCTCCTGTGCTCTCAATGACCCTCTCACTGGCACTCTGGCAGCATAGAAGAAAAAGTTGTCTGGTGAGACTGGAACTGGAGGTGAGAGGAAAGAAACTGCCTGGGAGCTGGGAGGAGAGGCTGAAATTAGACTTGACGAGGCTGGGATAGGTTGGGCAAGGAGACTGGGACTGGAATTCAGTTTTGCTAGGGGAAACATGGAAATTGTACAATGAATAGGGGGGAAGGGGAGACTGAGACTGTCTGGACAAGGAGCCTGGGACCAGGAACCAGTGTGTGAGGGAATGAGAATGAGGGCAGGAAGAAGGGGAGACAGATCTGATAAGGAGTTAGGATGCAGGAGCAGACTGGGGAATGGCTAGGCAAAGAAACTGGGAGAAGAAGCCAGGGAAAAGAGAGGTCAGGGCAACAAACTGAGGATGAGGTGGGTGCGGAGTCTGAGGCGGGATGAGGAGCCTGGAGAGGGGAGATTAGGAGTGAAAGCCAGTGTGGGAAAAGAGACAGACAAGATGCAGAGCCAGGAGGTAGGAACTGAGACTGAGTGTAGGGAAAGGGAGAAACTGGGAGTGTGTGTGTGGAGGTGGGTTGGTGGGAATTGGAACTTGGATAGTAAGCCAACATGGGGAAACTAGACTAGATGGTCAAAGATACTGGGATTGGGATGAGAATCCTGAGGGGTGGAGATTGGTTAGGCAAGGAAAATGAAACTGAAAAAGGGAGCCAGGGGCAGGGACAGAAACAGGTTGGAGGGGAAAAGGGCAGGAGGGATCAGCCTTAGGGGAAACAGGCAGAAGAATCTGTGCCCACACACCACACTCCCATTAAGTAGAACCGAAAGTTCCAGAGTTCCACTATTGCTTTGCTGTCAGCAAACAGCTGTGAACCCACTGGCAAAGTGTGTCTCTCATCACCTACTAGTGCTGGTCCATGAGAGCGGTCTGGTGTGGCTTTGTTTGTGTGTCCTTGTCTGTGAGGAGCTTGCTTTTGATGATGAGCTTGGAGAGGTTGGGGGGTTATTTGAAAGCTAGAAGGGGTTCAGGGAAAGATTTCTTTCAGGATGGGGTCCACATTTAGCATGGGTTATAGTTGTTTGATGATACCCTGAATGGGTTCCAGTGTGGGGTGGTAGGTAGCACTAGAGATATGCATTCTCAGAGGGGTGTTTATCTCTGTATGAAGCAGGTTCTCTTGGGGTATTTGAGTTGCCCATTCCATGATGTGACCTACTTCTCTGGTGGAGTGTCCTTGTTTGGTGAAGGTGGTTTTGAGTGTGTTAAGGTGTATACAGGGACAGTGCAAGGAAGTTTCACGCCCTAGGCGAAACTTCCACCTTGCGCGCCCCCCCCCCCCCCCGCGGGGCCCCCCCCCCCCGCCCCCCCCCCCCCGGGATGCCGTGTGGCAGCTCCCCACCCCAGCTCACCTCTGCTCCGCCTCCTCCCCGAGCACGCCGCCTCTGCTCTAATTCTCCTCCCCTCCCAGGCTTGTGGCGCCAAACAGCTGATTGGCGCCACAAGCCTGGGAGGCAGGAGAAATAGAGCGGCGACTGCGCGCTCGGGGAGGGGGCATAGGAGCGCTGTAAAAAAAATTGGGGGTACCACTTTTTGGCGCCTCCAAATCTTGGCGCCCCAGGCAACCGCCTAGTTCGCCTTAATGGTAGCACCGGCCCTGAGTGTATATCCTGGACTTTCTATTTGGAGCATATTCTATGTAATTTGAGTGGCTGGCGGCAGATAACAGATTTCTTGGGGTTTTTGGGGTGGTTGCTGGATCTGTGAAGGTAGGTGTGGTGATCCGTGGGTTTCTTGTATACACTTGTCCATAGGGTTCCATTGTTGAAGCTGATCGTGGTGTCCAGGAAAGTGGGTGAACAATTTCCACAAAGTGATCACTCTATATCTGACCTATCAGTCCTCATCCAGAAGGGAAACCTGCACAACACTTTCAAAACACAAGCTTGGGAGCTTAAATTCATAACTTTGCTAGACACTAAAAATCATGGTCTTGGTAAAGACACTGGATTTATGGTTTATTGCAACAATCTGCAACCCACTAACTCCCCTTTTTGTCCTGTGTCTGCAGAGGTGCTAATGGGCTACTTCACCTTGAACGATCTCTTAAAATATGTGCTAACTACTTATGCTAAACTATCTGTTTGATCGTGTATTTAGCTGTGATACACTTAGTCAATGTCTAGACTACGCAGCTTTTAGCAACACGACTGTGTCGTTACCGCTGTGTCGCTAAAAGGCACGCAGTGTAGCTGCTGTTTGTTGTCTCTCCTGATGACAAAAACTTCTACCACCAAAGAGCGGCGTTAGCTGTGTCGGCAGGAGAGCACTCCTACCGACAAAGCGCTCTTCCCACCGGTGCTTGTTGTCAGCAAAACTTTTGTCTTTTGGGAGGGTGTTTTTTTAACACCTCTGAAAAACAAACATTTTGTCATTCAGTTACCAGTAGACATAGCCATTGTGCCTTTCCCAGACCTTAACAAGAGCTCTGTGTAGCTTGAAAGCTTGTCTCTCTCACCAACATAAGTTGGTCCAATAAAAAATATTACCTCAGCCACCTTGTCTCTCTTAATATCATAATCTTTAATTTTTATTTGAATGGTGAAATTATGGAGAATATGGTGCCCTATAACATCAACAATTTTTATCTTCCTCAAACATGGGTTTTCAGGGGACTTTTTACTCAGTCTAATGTCAAGTTTGTAAATTATTTAAAGGACCTTGTCAGTACTTTCACCGGTTGCATTTTGAGGTGCTTCTTATTTTAATATAATTCATGATATTTAATTGTATTTAATTGCTCCCCAGTACAACCTACTGTTGCTATTAGTTATTCTGTTAATTCAAGTGACTAATTTAAGTTACGATTGGTTGTTTGCAATGTAGGCTGAGTGCCTTCATAAGAGACTTGTGCAACCATAGCGGTGTGATCATTCCAGGAAATCAAAATAATGTCTATAATAACATCTTGTTACTGAACGAAGTCTTTAAAGCATTGTAGACATTTAAAAAATCTAGTATACATAAGGAAATGTTGACTCAGTAAGTGATGTGCTAAATAAACACAGGGGGCCACTCTGTCTCCCGTATATGTATGTTGGGAGTCCCTCTTAACAATGAATAGAATGATTTCAAGAAAAGCATTTTTGAATTCCCACATACCTCAAAGAGTAAAAGAACATCCTAGTAGACATACTGAACTATTCCAGTTGACATAGTCAAAGGATTATTGTATTCAGGATGGCAGGGGGGAAAATATCTGAAATATGAGACATGAGCTTGATCTACATTATTTGCCACAAATCTTAGGTAAAACTCATGTATTCTATTACTGACATGTAGTTATATACCCTTTTCAAAAGGAAACTTAACGTAAACCTTTCTCCAGTTTTCACCCACAAAAAATCCTTTTCAGCTTGAAAAGGGAGAATGTTTATGCACATTTCTTATAAGATTATGATCAGAAAAATGATTCTGTAAAATGACATTTTGGTGTTTGATATTTATTCTCCTTAAGTCACTCTGTAACAAAATTGCTCAATTTTCAAATCAAAACAAGATTTTTTAAACTGACAGCACTTCAAGTATCTTGAAATCAAGCCATTTTCTTTTTACCCTCATACATTGTCAACAATAAATATTCTATAGTCAGCATATGGCTTGTTTTGCATGATGATGCGTGAGGCAGAACAAAATATAGCATGCTCCTATGCAACTACTGCATATTGGCTCTGCAGTTCTTACAGTACTGAAATTTATTTTATCAGTTAATGAGGCAATCTGACTGGCACACATGTAAGAAGTGGATTTGATCAGAAAACAGGTAAAACAAAAAATACTTTTGTGACCATGGCTTTATATTGCAAATGCAATTATTGCATAAAAATAAGAGTAAGTCCTTAAATGAAAGCCACAAAGGCCAAAAAATTCACTTCATGCTTCTGACTATGTTCCTTGGCACTGTAAAGCTTTGAGAGAAGTGCATGAGCTGAACATAGAATCATAGAACTGGAAGGGTCCTTCGGAGGTCATCTTGTCCAGTCCCTTGCACTCCAGGCAGGACTAAGTATTATCTAGACCATCCCTGACAGGTGTTTGTCCAACCTGCTCTTAACAATCTCCAATGATGGAGATTCCACAACCTCCCTAGGCAATTTATTCCAGTGCTTAACCACTCTGACAGGTAGGAAATTTTTCCTAATGTCCAATCTAAACCGCCCTTGCTGCAATTTAAGCCCATTGCTTCTTATCCTATCCTCAGAGGTTAAGAAAAACAAATTTTCTCCCTCCTCCTTGTAACAACCTTTTATATACTTGAAAACTGTTATCATATCCCCTCTCAGTCTTCTCTTCTTCAGACTAAACCCATTTTTTTCAATCTTCCCTCATAGATGATGTTTTCTTTGATCATTTTTATTGCTCTTCTCTGGACTTTCTCCAATTTGTCCACATCTTTCCTGAAATGTGGCACCCAGCACTGGACACAATACTCCAGTTGAGGCCTAATCAGCGCAGAGTAGAGCAGAAGAATTACTTCTCGTGTCTTGCTTGCAATAGTCCTGCTAATACACCCCAGAATGATGTTTGGTATTTTTGCAACAGTGTTACACTGTTGACTCATACTTAGCTTGTGACCCACTATGACCCCCAGATCCCTTTCCACAGTACTCCTTCCTAGGCAGTCATTTCCCATTTTGTATGTGTGCAACTGATTGTTCCTTCTTAAGTGGAGTACTTTGCTTTTGTCCTTATTGAATTTCATCCTATTTACTTCAGACCATTTCTCCAGTTTGTCTGGCTCATTTTGAATTATAATCCTATCCTCCAAAGCACTTGCAATCCCTCTCAGCTTGGTATCGTCTGCAAACTTTATAAGTGTACTCCTCTATGCCATTATCTAAATCATTGATGAAGATATTGAACAGAACCGGACCCAGAACCGATCCCTGTGGGACCCCACTCATTATGCCCTTCCAGCATGACTGTGAACCACTGATAACTACTCTCTGGGAATGATTTTCCAACCAGTTTTTCACCCACCTTATAGTAGCTCCATCTAGGTTGTATTTCCTTAGTTTGTTTATGGGAAGGTCATGCAAGACAGTATCAAAAGCCTTACTAACGTCAAGATATACCACATCTACCACTTCCCCCCATCCACAAGGCTTGTTACCCTGTCAAAGGAAGCTATCAGGTTGGTTTGACACAATTTGTTCTTGACAATCCATGTTGACTGTTATGTATCACCTTATTATCTTCTAGGTGTTTGCAAATTTATTGCTTAATTATTTGCTCCATTATCTTTCTGGATACAGAAGTTAAGCTGACTGGTCTGTAATTCCCCGGGTTGTCCTTATTTCCCTTTTTATAGATGGGCACTATATTTGACCTTTTCCAGTCTTCTGGAATCTCTCCTGTCTTCCATGACTTTTCAAAGATAATTGCTAATGGCTCAGATATCTCCTCAGTCAGTTCCTTGAGTATTCTAGGATGCATTTCATCAGGCCCTGGTGATGTGAAGACATCTAATTTCCATACAAAGATGTGGCCCTCAGGCCAAAAAGTTTGCCCACCTCTGCTCTACATTGGATTGATCCCAGGGGCATGTGAAATTAGATTTGACCACCTCTGAAGTCCTGGAGAATCCCTTGAAGAATTTTCTGCCTTACTGAGTTGGTTTTCATCATATACATGTTTATTTTTGTGTTTCATGTTTGTGTCACAGCTTGTTTGCTGTTTATTGAGTTACTCTGACTTTTTATAGTCAGTTGGTAGTGTTTCAGATAGAGCATGTTCCAAGAGAGTAGCTGGATTAAGTGACCTGGCCCCTGTATACATAGACTAGGGGGAGAGGCACACAAATTTAAACTGATTACTATGTGCAGCATAGAGTCTTGCCATTTGCAACAGATGAGGGAAGGGAGCACACCTGTACTAAAGCCAGTGTAGTGGGTTGTTGTGTCACTGCTAGGACTTGCATAGCCTGTTCCAAAACGGAACCTTTCGGAACCTGATGGATGCTTGCTCAGGTGAACCATTGCATGGGGAAGGTGGGTGTCCAGCCAAATAAGCCACAGACCCAAGAGAGTGTCATGATTTTTGCTGAAACCTGTGATGGCATGGGTCATCAAGGCTCATGGGTCAGGCTGCAGTTCAATAAGGATCACCCTGTCTAATTTAGTTCAGTTGATTTGATTGAATTAGTTATTAAATAAAAGCTTATGCAAATTTGATACCATGTCACATATCTGCCATTGTCATAACTATAAAGGGAAGGGTAACAGCTCTCCTGTGTACAGTACCATAAAATCCCTCCTGGCCAGAGACTCCAAAATCCTTTTACCTGTAAAGGGTTAAGAAGCTCGGGTAACCTGGCTGACACCTGACCCAAAGGACCAATAAGGGGACAAGATACTTTCAAATCTGCGGGGGCGGGGGGTAAAAACGGCTTTTGTTTGTGCTCTTTGTTTTGGGTGTTCGTTCGCTCCTGGACTGAGAGGGACCAGACATCAATCCAGGTTCTCCACATCTTTCTAAACAAGTCTCTCCTATTTCAAACTTGTAAGTAAATAGCCAGGCAAGGCATCTTAGTTTTACTTTGTTTTCTCAACTTGTAAATGTACCTTTTACTAGAGTGTTTATCTTTGTTTGCTGTACTTTGAACCTAAGACTAGAGGGGAGTCCTCTGAGCTCTTTAAGTTTGATTACCCTGTAAAGTTATTTTCCATACTGATTTTACAGAGATGATTTTTACCTTTTTTTTAATTAAAAGCCGCCTTTTTAAGAACCAGATTGATTTTTCCTTGTTTTTAGATCCAAGGGGGTTGGATCTGTATTCACCAGGAATTGGTGGGAGGAAGGAGAGGAATGGTTAATTTCTCCTTGTTTTAAGATCCAAGGGGTTTGGATCTGTATTCACCAGGGAATTGGTGAAAGGTTTCTCAAGGCTCCCCAGGGAAGGGAATTAGCTTGAGATGGTGGCAGCGGACCAGAGCTAAGCTGGTAGTTAAGCTTAAAAGTCTTCATGCAGGCCCCCACATTGTACCCTAAAGTTCAAAGTGGGGATACAGCCTTGACAGCCCTCATTTACCATTTGCCACAGATATATCTCATCCCATCACTTCTTTCTACCCAGGCCATTCCCTTGGACACTTATTTGTTTTTGAACTGCTCTTGAACAATAGTTCCCACTACCTCCAAGTTACATCAGAGGAAAGTCCAAAAAAGTAGCAGCAAAAAACTTTAAAATCCACACGAGGCAAGATAATCATTTATTTTATTTATTTTATTTTATTTTTATTTGAATTTTCTCTTTTCTTACCATACAACAAAAAGAATATCCATGGCTTTGGAACATGCTTGAAATGAAAGGCATTTATGGTACTCAGACAAGCTTTAGTTTCATTTTGTGCTTTATTCTCTGCAAAAACTATTAATTGCCTTGTATACACCTCTCCTGTAAACATTTTCATATAAATAAAACCAATGACAATATTTCAACATGTATTATACTCAGAATATAAAAGGGAGGAAGAATTTGTTGTGGACATGAATATAGAAGATGGAGTACCCAATTGAATATGACTGATATTTAATTTTAAGAGACACAGTGAACTAGAGGTTGAGCAAGGGATATATTTTTAAAAATGGGAATAAAAATTGATATTATTTCTAATAACATTATTTAACTGTTACATTATTTTATGCTGTGATTTTTTTTAATATCAGTAGGTTAAAAAATTCTGCCTTTAAAAAGATAGCTGGTATAGAAACTTGTGAAACTTTCAAAAATATCATAATTTTCTTTTGATGAGTAATAGAGCTCAATAGATCTAAAACTTATTAAAGTAAATTGAAAGATTCTGATTGAATTCATTGAGGGGTTGGATTAGGCTCCAACAAGAATAGTAGATGATTTTTAAGTTGGCACTTACTACTATTATTAATAAATATTTTACAACTTTTGCACAGCCATTTTGACACAATAAAAAGCAGTCTATTAGACTTAACTCTGAGCCTTTGCTTATCATTATTAGGTGTGTTGAACAAGCAAATTTTGGCAGATGATAATACTGTACTGATATGACAAGATAATTTAAAGTCTTTTTTCAAAGTAATATAATATTTAATTCAAACTCACAAGAGGATAGATTGACTTAAATAGGACATTTATCATCAGTAGGTATTAAAATCTAATAAAGAGTCTGAAATAATAAGAAATAGTAAATTTTTATAATCAAATACGCATCACAGATTAAATATTGCATTCTTTGTATTGTAGGTTTCTTGGACGTGGAGAAACCTAATATGGAGGAGCAGGTAGAAACTAAATTTAGGCTTTCAGTTTGTAAAGCTGCTTTTCATTCCGTGAAGGATAAGCTGATGATATTTCAAAAGAAAGAGGAAGAAATTTGGCATGCTGTACACCCATTTCATTCTCTTGTTCATCCTGCTCCACAGCTTAAAGCTGTGAATCACCCAGTAAGTATAGAGAAGAGGATTTTTGCTAGAATGTATGGATCTGTAAGACTTGAACCATTTTATGTTATTGATAAAGCCTACAGGGAGAGTAAGAGATGTGAGATCCAAACTAAAAAGATATGTGGGGTTATGCAGATGCAAATTGCCAAAGGCGAAGCCGACTACTGTATTAAGGGTTTTCTTAAGGAGAAAAAGAATGGTGTTCAGAAAAGATGCAAAGAAGAAGACATTAGAATTCAAGAAGCTTTACAACAACATCAATTGAGAAGATCAGGATTTATTGAAAAAGTAAGGCAAAGGCATGCTCAGTTTTTAGAAACCAAGAACCAAAAAGCATCAGAGTATTCATTAATTCAAGACTTCAGCATTCAGCATGCTTCTTTGACACAGAGTTTGTTTAGACTTGACAGATTGAGGAAAAGTGAGGAAACCATAAAGGAAAGAACGAGTATTGTTAAGGAAAACAAAGAAGATATGGAAAAATGGAAGGAGCTGATAAAAAATTTTCAGGAGCAGAGGTATGTTTCTCTTAATACTCAGTAGTATAATATGAATGCTGGATTGGATGTAGATCATTTTTCTAGATTGAAATACATCCATATGTTAGGATGTTTTGGATGCTTTTTTGTAGAATAAACAGAAATACAAATAAATCACATCCTTGCTCAGTTCCAAAAACAAATCAAATATTAGAGTTACAGTATTGTAAACAAAGTGTTCCTCTAGAAGTAGAACCACAAAATCAAGGGGAACTTTAAGTACATCCTTAATACCTCTCTTAGCCAATCCTGTCCCTTGCACCGAATCTGAGTACAAGTGCTATGTACATGTGCTGGGTACTTGGGAAGGTGAGGAGACCTCAGGCCTGAAGTGGCCTGTATAGTGAATTGTTTGCCTCCCAGAGGGAAAATCCAACAGATCCACAAAGTAGTGGAATTCAGAACCACCTTCCTCAGCTTACCCAACTCAGCATCAGCATGGAAGTTCCCTGTGTGCACCACCTTCCATAGTTAAGGAGGACAGGGCAGGATTTGTCCATTTACATAAAGTGAGGAAAGTGACCATAACCACATTTCAATACTAATGTGATTTTTTTTAAGGGAAAATTCCACAAATAAAATATTGGGGCTTTTTTTTGTCCACAAAAATAAAGCAGACAGTACATTATTCTTATTATGCAGCATCACCTGTGCTGGATTATACTGTCAAAAGTCCATAGAAAGCAAACAAAAAGCATCAAAGTATTCATTAGTTCAAGACTTCAGCATTGTGTTTAAGATTTCTCATTCTTTCCTTTGAGACTTTGCATAGTAGAAAATATATGCTTGCTTAATTATGCCCTGTTCAGATAAGACACAACAGCAACCTTTTTGTCTTACGATGAGGTGTCTTTGTGTGCAGCACAATGCCATATTATTTTTACTAAGCAGAGTCAGATTGAAATCAGTGGTGCAAATAAATCTTTAACAGTTTTATTGCCCAAGACAATTTGGGGGCAAAAATTGAATCAAGGATGTCAATGCATTCATTAGAATTCAGTTTGATACAATTTGGAATAGTTGAGCCTTGAACCATGAAAGTTAGGATTTTGTAAATGTATGGGAAAAGTAAATTCTATTGTGCAGTGTAACTATTCTGCCCACATACTAACTACATTTTTCAGGCAATTACATTATCTATATTAAAGTATTTTTTCCCAAATCCCTAAAGACACCCATTCACATTAAAGCATAGCTCTGCTCTGAAAAATGACTTGTGAGGGTCCATGTTTGTTAGCTTCCAATGACATCCATATGAAATATGCTTAATTTACAGTAAAAATGTTTTTCTTTAAATACAAACATAACCTCCAATCTGAGACATGAGTGAGCCAATTTCCGTATTTACCACAAACAAAAGTTCTGCAAGCCGTATTAAGCCCCCAGTTGCACCTGTGTAACCTTATTGTCTCAAATTATGCCATTAGTGACAGCTAAGCAATTCCATTGTCTTCAATGGATTTGCACTTGTGTAACTGATTGGAAATTTAGTAAATGATTCTGTTGATGATGCACAAGATGGAATAGAATCTAGCTCTCTCCCTCTTAGTTATTGGCTTTGCCATGGTAAGGGGAATAAAAAACAATAATGGAATGAAAAGACCATATCTGTTCTATAGAACGATCTGAACTGCTTGGTAAAATGAGCTCACTTGAACAACATGCATTTTAATATAATAACTGTGTACACCTAAGAACAAAGAGATATAGGTCACACTTACACGATGGGGGACTGGATTCTGGAAAGCAGTGACTCAGAAAATGACTTCAGGGTCATGATGGATACCCAACTGATCATGAGTTCCAAGGATGATTCAAGGTTTGGAAAACTTGCCTTATGGTGAGAGGCTAAAGAAGCTCAGTCTATTTATTTTATTCCAGAGAAGATTGAGTTAACTTGATCATGGTTTGTAAGTACCTATATGTGGGGAAGATTTCTGATCAAGCTCTTTAATCTAGCAGACAAAGATATAACTAGATCTAATGTCTGGAAGCTGATGCTAGACAAATTCAGACTAGAAATAAGATACAGCTTTTTAACAGTTAGATTAATCTGCTATTGAAACAACTTACTTAGGGATGTAGTGGATTCTCCATCACATGAAGTCTTTACATCAAGACTGGATGTCTGTGCTCTAGATCAGACAGAAATTATGGGCTTGATACAGAAATTACTGGATGAAAATTTCTTGTGTGGTGCAGGAGATCAGATTAGATGATCATAATAGTCCCTTCTGGCTATCAAATCTGTGAATCAGTAAATGCTTATTTTTATCTCTAAAGTTAGATGTGATCCTGATTACACATAAGAAGTAGATCTGGCGGTGTCATTTTATTACTCAGCCAAAGAGGTAGTTCATGGCCCAAATTTGGTCCCTCTGATACCCTTGCAAAACCCAGTCACTGAGCACATACAGTACCATCTCAGGCAGTAGTCTGCACTTCATTCAGGACTGACCACTTGGTACCGACATTTGTGCACAAGGTGCTGATGACCCTGGCACCCATGACGCCGGTGCTGACCGCTATGGTACAGTTTCTCCCACCATTGATTTCTCAGCGCCAATGTTGTTTTTGGTACTCAGTGATGTTGCACTGACTGTGCAACCTAAATCACCACAATTGTCCTCAGCTGTGGGACTGCCCTGCACTTAAGTATCAACTACCAGTAATGTTATGGTATTAGTGAACTCTTCATCTCCAGTGGTGGAAGGCTGGGGAAACTTAAGCTCACCCTAGAATTCTGATTAGGGTAAACCTACCATTAGAAGAGGAGTACTCATTTTCTTCATACCCTTCTGAGTATAGCAAGGAGGTATCCTCCACCTGCTCATCTTGTTCCCATTCACCTGATCCCTACTGATCTGACAGGGAATCTAAGAGCCATCACTATAACCACAGACCTATGAGATCTTAGAGAGAGCATACCTTGATACCTCTCTGGCCCCAGCCTTTTACCCCTAACTAGCGTTACATCGCCTTCTTTTATGAAACTTCGTAGAGTTGCTCAAGAGGAGACGCTGCCACAGGCTCTCACTATACCACAGGAAGAACAGGAAAGTGATGAAGAACACCTGCGGGGGAAAAGTGCTTGATCCCAACAAATATCTCCTCTTTCTCACTGGATGAGGATCTGAGTTGCCAAGGAAGAAGGGCAATACAGAAGGCTGTCTACCTTTTCCTCCTCTACTACACACTGTGTCCATTTCATAATAGCAAATTTTATGGCATCAAAGCCATAAATAGCCTTTGAACATTATATAGGCTTTCCCACCCACCCCTACCCCTCTTAGGCAACCACTGTTTTATTGTTGAGAGGCCTGGAATGGAATTACCTCAAACCACACCATTTTAGAGATTGTCAGTGTGGGATATTCCATTCAGTCCCCATCCCTTCCTAGCCCAACTCCTTCCTTGACCCTCTTTAAGGATCCCTCTCATAAGATGTTGTTAAGACAAGTTGTGGACTCTCTTCTGAATCTTGGAGTAGTGGAAGATGTGCCCCTGGAGTTCACAGGGATGGGGCTTTACTTTCCTTATTTTCTAACTTGGAAGAAGAAAGATCTGGAATCCAATCCTGTATTTGAGATATCTCAACAAGTCAAAGTAGAAAAAAATCAATGGTTTGGTTTTTTTAATTTAAATTGTTTTTTTATTGAAATACATAGTTTTTAAAAATAAAATAAACTTATTTAAAATTAACTGAAATTATGACAACCTATGTTAAGGACTAAACTTATTATAATTTATTACAATTATTTAAATTAATTTTAAAATAATATCAAGCAGTCCATGTTTGTTGTCAAGTTTTAAAGAAAGTCAAACCTCCAAACTAGTGGAGGTCAATAGCTAAGCACCTGAAACCAGAGTTTGTTAAAGTGCGAAACCACCTTTTGACAGCAGAGGCCTCTACTACAGGTTCAGAGAGAATATTTTCTTCAAATCAGTTGATTTAGTTAGCTCAGTTCAATGACTTGTACATTCAGAGTTAAGAAACCAATTGGGAATTGAAAAAGCAGGAACGCTTGTTTTTCTTTTCCAATCTCTGAATAAAAACCTAAAATGTGAGAGGGTGAGATCTACTCAAGGACATCGTAACTGGAAACAATGAGTTCAGTTCACTAACTACAGATAATCCTTTGTTTAATACATTTTTAAATTTTGTTTTGATAACCTTTTTGTTAAACTTTTTTTCTTATGTATCCAGCATAGTTAAATAAAGCTACCTAATTAATAAAAATACCATTTTAAAATTCTGTTTTGGTTCACTTTTAACTGAATTCTAATGTCCATAAAAATAGAGCTTGACACAAATCACAAGAAAAATAAATGATCATTAGCAAATGACAAATGCATCACTGACCATTTTCTAACATAATAGAAATATAAAAATTAAGAAAGTGAATAAATGTAAATTGTCATCTAATTACGTAAATATATAGTATAGGTAGATATCCTTTAACAAAAAGAAGCACCAAATTTAGCATAAATGCTATTTTGAGTTGCAAATCAACATGTTTTAAAGGTTTTCAACCAGTGAGAATCAACCTTTCTGTAGGAAATAACTAAAAAGTACAAATGCAAAACAAGATTAAAATTGATTATTTATATCAAGGATTCCTGCTTGCTGATTTAAGCCATGATTAAAATTGGTTATTTAAATCACTGATTTAAATCAATCCACCCTGCAACAGGTTCATCTGTTGTGTCAAATGCAGGATGGTAAGGTTGGCCTCTATAATCCAATTATTAAATTCCCAAATCCCTAGGCCTGCTTCCTGGCTCACTATTTTACAAGACACTTACTTTACATATCAGCTCAACTGACACACGGAAAATACCTGAGATTCCAAGTGGGAGCATCTACCAGTATAGAGTTCTGCTCTTTGTCTTTCATCAGCACCAAAGGTATTCACCAAGTGATTGGCAGTTGTGGTGACTCACAGAACGAGACAAGGGATCCAGGAATATCTGTACATTAACAGTTAACTCATTTGAGGAAAATCACCACAACAGGTGAATTATTCAGTTCACCTAATTCCACATCTTTCCACAACTCTGAGTCTCAGGATCACACTGTTGCCAACGCAGAGAACAGTTCATGGGGCAGTGCTAAATTCCACACCAGCAAGGGCTTATCTACCACAGGAAAGATTCAAGACCATGATAGGTTTCATCAGCAGCTTACATGCTTATTCAGAAACATCTGTGAAAGTATGCCTCAGGCTTTTGGATGTGGGCCTCATAAAGTAACTGTGATTCTTCAAGAAGCGTTGTCCACATGGATTCCACAACTCTTTCCTTACTACTGTGGAGTCCTATGCCATCTGGATTCTGTATTGGCAAAGGAACTGAAGGACAATTGAGCATGCTTGTCCCTTGTTATAAATTCTCCATTCAAGATTTGTATAGGCAAAACTCCCATTGCTTTCAAGGGGAATTTTGCCTAAGTAAGGATTTCAGGATTGGGCCCTAAATTAATACTAAAATAAGTAATGATGTTGTTTCTTAGATCGGATTTGGGCTTTTTGCTTTGTTTTTATTTGTTTGGGGGGAATGTTTTTTCTGTACAGCAGTGAAAAAAGATCTACATTGTGTGTGGACTGGGGAACCTACTTTATGCACTATAGCTAGAGGCTTAATTGATTTATTTTTTACATTTCCTTAAAAATATACTGGCCTCTTTTGGAAGCTAAGTTGTCTACTGATGTTCAGTTTGATGAAATGCACTATGGTCAAATTATAAACCACATAAATTGGTTGATAATAGAGATAGTTGGAGACTTTTAACCACAGCTATACTGCTTAATTAAGTTTAAAAACTAGAGCACAATGCAACATTCTAAATAAGTGCAAGTTTTAATATTTTGACCATGAGGATTCCTCATAAACAGGACAATACCTACTTTTTTTGGGTGTCTTTTTAATTTCACTGGTGGTAGAATCCCTCCACTGGCATAAAATCCAAATAAAGGGGCTCTATGCAAGTGGAGTGCAGTAAGGTTTAAGAAGGTGAAATCCATAATTTGCAGCTAGTGAGTGATGCTATTGCAGTCTTTGTGGTTACTGTTCCTATGGCCTGGAATAGTTAGTCACAGCCACTTTGTGCTCATGATGTTCAGTGCTGGGATTGTTTATAAGTGTCAATCCTGTGGTACCATTCCTGGCCTACCAATGTCATAGCATTCTGTACCAGCCTGTGGAATTGGCACAGAGACCCTCTCCATGGCTGTCATCCCTGTGCACGGCCCCCTCTGTGGTGTCTTTGCTCCTGTGCAGAATTTATGTCATGCACTGCAGTGGTTCTCATTCTACTGTATCCCTTTCAGCTCACTTAAAAACTATGGTACTTGCTTACAAAATCAGACATAAAAATACAAAAGTGTCACAGCACATTATTACTGAAATTACTCATTTTTACAATATAATAAATATAAATATTGTACTTACATTTCAGTATGATACTTGAGCCAGTTTTTCACTTGTGAGCCCTGCCATGCTGGGAGGCAATGAAGTGACAGCAACAATTAAGTTTTTCTCCACATTGAGTCTGTTCCTACTCTCTGGGCCAGCATTAGGGAGTGACAAGCAGGGCAGTTCCCCAGAGCGCCACGCCACAGGGAGCCCTGCAAAGCTAAGTTGCTCGGGCTTTGGCTTCAGCCCGGATGGCACAGCTCGGGCTTCAGCTTTCTGCCCTGGGCCCCAGCACGTCTAACTCTGGCCTTGGCTACCCCATAAAAATGAACTCGCGACCCACTTTGTGGTTGTGACCCAGTTTGAGAAACCCTGATATAGTACATAGAGCAGTATAAACAAGTCATTGTCTATGTGAAATCTTAGTTTGTACTAACTTTGCTAGTGCTTTTTATATAGCCTTTTGTAAAACAAGGCAAATATCTAGGTGAATTAATAGACTTCCTGGAAGATCCTTTGAGAACCCTGGGTGCAGTGGGCCTTGTGATAGTCCTCTGCACTGTAGGCAAACTTCAGCCTACAGGGGCTAAAATTATTCCTACGGCCTGTCTAAATTATATATAAATTAATTACTATGGGAAAGGAGGTGAAAGAAGAGGAGCATGGATGTAGTACAGTGGTCCTCAAACTTTTGTACTGCTGACCCCTTTCACATATTAAGCCTCTGAGTGTGACCCCCGTTATAAATTAAATATAATATAACACTTTTTAATATATTTAACACCATTATAAATGCTGGAGGCAAAGCGGAGTTCAGGGTGGAGGCTGACAGCTCGCGACCCCCCATGTAATAACCTTGCAACCCCCTGAGGAGTCCCAACCCCCAGTTTGAGAATCACTGGTGTAATATGTCAAATTTGAAATCTAGCAGAAATTTTCATTAAAATGAATTTAATTAATCTAGCTTAATTGGAGAACAAAGACACTAGACACAGTTGTAAAATATAAAGAAGAAGCCAAGAGCATATACGTATGAAAGAGTCTAAGTTTTAGAGACAAGACTTTTATCAGGAAATTTGCTCAGCTGATCTGTGAATGGTAAACCATGGCTGCAAGTTGTATGAATAAGTCTCTTCCTTTATTTTTCTCCAGGCAATTGATGTTACGAAAAGAAAACTTGGCAGAAAAAGTGGTTCTGGATTCCATTGTTTCTCAAAAGACTAGTGAGAGATTACAGCAAGCCAAGGCAAAAGTTGCAGCTGTAAAGGATCATCAAGCCGATATGAAAATGATGATCAGGCTGCCATTAAGCTGCAGTGCAATAAAACATGTATAATAAACTCCAATGTTTAAGATGCCAACTTGCAACATTGTAAGTGAATATAAACCAAACTGTGTCTTTTTATTTGAATGCTAAATGTGGAAGTCTATACTCTCATCATTTAAACTGAACTTCCGGGCCTTCATTTAAGAAAAAAACATAATGAAGAGAGACAGTTATGTATGTTTACTTCTAGAATGTATAAAAGTGTAATGTTAAGTGTACTTTCAACCCTGGTCTTATTTTAAAAAAATCAACATTTACTATTAGATACCACACTCTAGTGTATGATATAGCTCAGTATTTTCCTAACCTTAGAAGTGACTGTGATATTTCAGATTGCATTGTGTGGTAATTGGTGGTAAATGTTTACTTTTAAATGGCGAGGACTACAAGTGTGCATACAGTTATCATCTGTACTTACTCTGAAAACTAAATTATTCAGTGCGACAAAAATAATAGGGTTTTTATGGCTGCTAATGTACCAAATAGCAAGAGTGCAATTAAAATTTTGACTACAGTTATTGCAGACTGTGTTGCTGAAACTTTGCGTCAGTGCTGCCTCAGTAAATGTATACATACAACAATGCCATAAGCATTTAGCTCTAGATGGAATATATTTTCTGTTTCATTCTGGCAACCCCTGATGCATTTTCTCCTAGCTGCTAACTTTCATTATGTACTTTGATTCGTCTCATTAGCTGCTTTTGTACATGTAATTAATTATGTTTCTAGTTTATTCTACTTACATTCTTTTTATACATAGTTCTGTGTATGTGTACATGTATGTGCATGTCTATATAAAATATGAGCGACAAGGTGGGTGAGGTAATATCTTTTATTTGACCAACAGAGAAGCTCTCTCACCAACAGAAGATATTACCTCACCCATCTTATTTCTCTGATATCCTGGGACCAACACGGAAACAACTACACTGCATATATAAAATATAGTCATTTTTATTATTATTATAAATATATATATATTGTGCCAGTGTTGGCACGGAGGGCGGAAACTAGTCTCTTCCAGTCCTCTCTTATTTGCTGCTGCTTCTGCACTTTGATGTGGCTGTTGGTCCCAAGCCTGAATAAAGTTGGGAGGATTGATAACACAGCTAACCACCTAGCCTCATAAAAAAAAAAAAGTCACTGGTTAAAGAAACAGAATCAGGCTACCATTCTGACAAAAATGGCTACTCAGTAGGGAACACTGCTGATCCTTCATGCTACATGGTGGTAAAAGCCAGTTTTGGGAAGTCAGGACCCCGAAAACTTTGATATAGCAGCAAGAAAACACTTTAAAGTTTTTTTTTTGAAAAGTGAGAACAATGTTTCGGACATAAACAGTCTCACGGGTCATGAGGGAGATGGATAACTATAAACTTGAGTATATTAATTTTGCTAAATAAATATCTTGTGGGTAGGTCCCCTAAAACAAAATAATTATGATTGCTTAAAAAAAAGACAACCTTGTTACTCTACCATTGTTTACTATGTGAAGTTATGCAGTTTTCTTTCATTCTCTTCTGTCTCTTTCATTCATTCCGTATGATATTTCCTATTGCCAGTTCTTCTCTTCCTTTAGTTGTGCATAGGCCACAGCTATATAGAAACAATCTTTTTTAATACGCAGGTGTTAACTGGTAAGATAGAGCAGAAGGGCACTATCATGCCCTTATGTTCTTATGTATGAACACTCTTTGAGCTAGTCCTGTTTCAAAAGGGCTAGATCAACACATTCTAATGAACTGTTAGTGTGTGGCAGCAGAGTGCACAATGGCCATTAGATCATGGCAGACAAGTGCAAAGTAGATTCACACCCCAGATCACCACAATCTAGTTGTTTGTGTTGACAAGCCATAAGAGTCCAATACTCTTGTGTGACTGTACATGAGTACTAGCTAGGGCTGTGATCTCTTAAGCTAAACAGGATGAGCCATAGTCAATTCTTGTGTGGGAGAGTGATGAGGCAGAGAGGCCCTACACCAGCAGAGCAGGGGTTAATGAGAGCCCGTGCTCTGTGCTAGCCCTGCTTCGCTATACCTGCAGCCAATGCCAAGTCTTGAAGGAAAATAAAAAGAGAGAACCTGTTCCGTTCTGGCTAGGAAGGAGCTCTACCTCTCTGCCTGAAAGGAACTTTGCTTGCAAACTGTTTAGGAACAGAAGGAATTTTGAAAAGAAAGGAACTTTGCATGCAGAGTTGTGTAGAGAGGCCCCCGGAAGACAGGGGGATGGCCTAGTACTGAGTTACCTTTGCTTTTTGTTGTAGAACAGCAGTTCTCAAACTTTAGCAACCTGAGGACCTCCATTTTGATTTAAAATTTTTCAGAGACCTCCAACCCCCCGCTCAGCCCCCGCCCCCACCCCAACTCCACCCCTTCCCCCAAGACCCCACCCCTGTCCCACCTATTCCCTGTCTCCTCCCCTGAGCACATCACTGCTCCTCCCCCTTCCTCCCAGTGCCTCCAGCATGCCGCTGAACAGCTGTTCCCCGGCATGCAGGAGGCTCTGGGAGGGAGGGGGAGGAGTTGATCAGTGAGACTGATGGCCCCCTGGTGTGCAGAAAGCACTGGGAAGGAGGGGGAGGAGTTGAGGGAGAGAGGGGAGGAGTTGATCAGCGGGGCCCATGGACCCCCTGGAGTACTGTGGGCCCCAGTTTGAGAAATGCTGTTGTAGAACATTTTTGCAGCAGAGCCCCTCAGCCACTCCCACAAGGAGATAATACTGAAGGGACTATTAGCTGTTGGGGCGGAGCCCACCTCAGTGGACATTAGAAATAGAGAATTCTTCCCACCCAGGGAGAACTGTGTTGACAACAGGCTGCCCAGAAGTTCCACAAGGACGCTCTGCTCCTGCCACACTGCTACAGGGGGACTTCCAAGGAAAACCTAGAGTGAAGTAGGAAGTGATGCCAGCATTTATGTAAGTCCCACTTTTTTCTCTGAGACTGACTGGTCTAGCTGCCCAGTATCATGTTAGAGGTTGTTGGATGGGAGGGCCATCTTTTGGATTACATATAAAGGAAAGCTCCCAACAATGTAATGTAAAAAAAGATCTAGATAATTTATAGTAATTCTAACTCCATATTTGGCTACAGTTTGTTGGGGGGGGGAAGCTATTCTTGTATGCACATATAGACCCCAAACTTGTAAATATTTATGCATATGGTTATCTTTAAAGTTATGTATGTGTGTGTTTGCCAGAGAGTGGGATGAGGGTATGTGTATGGGGGGATGAGTAGTGGGGTGATAGCAAACTGTTTAGGGATCCTTTAGGACAAAAGGTACTGTATGAATGCAGACATCCATTAAGACAAAGTCCTTGGGGATCTAGAGTCTGAGTCAGAATCAGATCAGGAGGTATTGGGACAGCACAGTTTGCTTTGACTGGCCATTTAACTGGGATAGACTGCGTGGGTTGATTCTTTGATGAATAAGACCATGATCTCAGCAACAGAAGAAAGAAACATTGAGTGGAACTGGGAGAGTCTGTGACTGGTGGTATTTTTCTGGATCTGTGCTCTGCTTAGCTTTAATTTGTCCCTGTATAAGTGGGATTAATTCTGAGCTAATTGGAAGCACTTGTCTTTCAGTCTCATACTTTGCAACCCACCTGTGATTTGGGGGTAGCTTATATATTATTCATTATATAATATAGAAATCCTCTCTAAGCCTTCTTAATAAAAGGCCAAATTTCAAATAGTCTTACATTTTGTACACCCATTTCCTGAGGCTACTTCAAAATTTGTCCTTGAATAGAAATTTTTTGAAATCATGATGCTCAGTAGCATCAATTAATTAATTAGCAGAACACAGAAATCATCCACACACACACTGGCAGTTATAGAACATAGAAATCATCCCAAATAGGCAGTTATTGAAAACCGAGATTCAAATTGTTTATAAAAGTCATGTTTTAAACAATTTTAAAAATAATTTTGCAAGCATTTAAACAGTGCTTGAAACTTCTAAATTCTGGTTAGTAACTAGAGGAAAGTAATATCTGCAATTTATTGGAGAGAAAAAAGTAAGTGAAATACCCAACCTAAGAAAAATGGTCATTTTAGCAGGAGTGTAGAATTAACTGATTAGGATAGAAACATTTCATCATATCTGCTGTTCAGCTTTTACAGCGATTTTAGACATTTATGTAAAATTTAAGTAGCCTGTCTCTGATAGTGTTTTCACTCTTTGATGTGGTAGAACAATTTTCGTTCATCTTTCTTCATTTGTCTAGATTATTTTCTTAGGCAAACAATATTTCTAATTTCTGTTTTCTGATCTGCTCAGCGTGTACGGCTATGTGTTGAGTTAAATTGCTAATGAATCCCATAAGGAGAAGATATATTAAATCACAAGTATATTAAAACCTTGTCATAAATAAAAACATGAGAAGGTCTGTCTCTAAAAGCTAAAAATAGTCTGTTAAATAATAGAACTTTTTATAAAACTGTGAAAGCCTACAGTGGTTCTTATTCATTTATTACCTAGAAATTCCTTTGACATATGTCAGGGGTAATAGTTTACTTTCCTGAAGTAAAACATGTGGATATGGAACAAAAAACCAGGCTGCTTCTTCGAGGTTAGAGTAGTTTGGGAAGCCATCGAGGATACAAGGAGTATGGCCTTCTGATTCCATGGATGACTGAGATCAGTGGGAAAAGGAAGCACCCACTTTGTGGCAAACTGTCTCTCTCCACTCCTCTTGATGTCCCTGCTCCACCTTGGTAGGATAGTTCTATAAGCAACTGGCTTGATCACCCTCCCCTATGCTTCCACTGTACTCTCTCTCCATGTGGGGACATTAGCATATAGGATGATTTAGTATATGTCTGTGTCTGTATGAGACTATAAACTCCACTTTGTTTGGAGAGTGCCATTTTGATTGTACAATTGTACTGGGCCTTCCTTTTTACCTCCATCTTGGACTGGGGCCTTGGCTACACTTACCCGCTAGTTCGGCGGCTGGCAATCGAACTTCTGGGTTCGACTTATCGCGTCTAGTCTGGACGCGATAAGTCGAACCCGGAAGTGCTCGCCGTCGACTGCGGTACTCCAGCTCGGCGAGAGGAGTACCGCGGAGTCGACGGGGGAGCCTGCCTGCCGCGTGTGGACCAAGGTAAGTTCGAACTAAGGTACTTCGAACTTCAGCTACGTTATTCACGTAGCTGAAGTTCCGTACCTTAGTTCGAATTAGGGGGTTAGTGTAGACCTGGCCTGGGATATCTTGAAGTATTGACAGAGGGTGAACAGTGCAACTAAAGGTCATTAACCCTGAGAGTCTCCTATTCAAATAGAAGCATCGATAGACAATGAGTTAAGTACCATCCAGAGAAACCCTTTCTCCCAGGTGGCCTTGTACCAAGCAGTGGATCGTTTAATGAGGGACTGCAAGCAGCTCAGATTGGTCACCCGAGAAAGGGGACAGCAACTTTATAAAAGGTGGACTCTCTCAACAACCATTTTAGAGAAAAATGAACAGAAGCAGGTAAGAGAAGAAGGAAGAGAGGTGGGTCTTAAGACCCTGAAAATACGCTGTCCAAATCCCAAAGGGTTCTTGGAAGGGAAACTGAGACAAAGATTTAGAGCATAGGTTCTGTTTTTTGTTTCTTAGCACAGTATATATCTAATACTGCCTAAGAATTGAGTGTGGGTGCTAGAAATTCCTTTGCAGAATCTGTTATTTGCTTATGCTGCCATGTAATCCTTGAAGAGGAAAACAGTAAATCAGAGAGGGTCCAGAGCTTCGGCAGAACTCTGGGAATATGCTAGTTTCAGGGCCAACTGTGGGATTTCCCACTGCCAAGAGATGTCAGCCACAACGGCTGCACCAGGATGTGTGTCTAGAGGTTTTGAAAATTCAGAATGTGTGTGTGTCTGTGTGAAACATTTTATATTATGACATACACACACAAAGGTAAAAGAATGTTAATATTGCAATTCCAAGCACTTTAAAATTAGTAAATGACATAAAAGTTGCCAGTACAACTTTCTCATACCCTTTATGTGTATGTATTATGATAATCTTGCCCAACATCATAGGAAGTTTGTGTCAGAGTCAGAGAAAAAACTCAGTTCAGTGGCTTAAATGCAAGATGATATACCTTCTCTTGTTGCAAACCTCTGTCTCATCTTGTGTGCTGAAAGAGACAGGGATCTTGGAGAACAAATAATATGTGATCATGTAATTAAAAACTGTATCATAATGTATATGCATGAAGGGCAAATTAAGGGTGAATGGTCAGCCTTTATTCTAGAATTTCTAAATTTCTGAATGCTTGACTTTGCAATCTTAATAATATTCTTTTAACTTACTATTTTGTGTTTAATTTCCTAGGTTTAAATCAACCAAACACACAAAAAAGCCACGAGAAATTCCTTTATATGGAATTATGTTGGCACCTCTCATGTGGCATCCGCAAGGTTAGAACCCAGTTCCTTTAGAGCTACAGTACAGGCCTTTATCGCATGAGATAAACGGGTAACTGGTAGCATTAGTAGGCTGCTATAATATATGCAAACTACTCACTGTAGGGGGAGAAAGACAGCCTGTTGCACCTAAGTACAAGTAGCTGAAAGCCTGTGCTATCCCATATGTGTAATTCATAAAGTCAGAATGGTTTTGATACTCAAGTATATTGTTTTACGGGAAGTATGAAAGAGGGTGAGTGAGTCTATGTGTTGTCCTGTTAAATTTTTTTTATACGTGTGTGGAAAATGAAAGCTATGCATTGTGGTGAGGGGTTGTGTGTGTTTGGGTTTATTGCGTGGGTGTTTGTATGGATTTGTGTCAGTAGTTGTATTGTGCAGGAAGATTTGTGTGAGTGGTAAATGGTGGTGGGGGCTGCAGTCAAGTGGTACATGTCCTGGGGTTGTTGTGTTTGCTGCTTGTGTTGTGTGATTGTGTTGATTTGTGTCTAGAGGGGATTGTGCTGGAGGATTCGGTGTAGATTAGGAGGGGTGAGTGAGATTTGGAGGGGTGAGTGCTGCATTGAGGGCTTTTGTGTTTTGAGGATTATTATGCATGCTAGTTCAACAGACATAATAGGCTTCAGAGTCACACACAGAGTGACAATCCCGGAATCGTATTATATAGATTTGCTAGGTAGCAAAGAAATGTTAGGAATCCTGGGTTTTATTCCTCACTCTGGAGGGGAGTATTGTCTAATGGTGAGTCAGTATGGCCAGGCACATACATTTGACGTATTCATTCTGAGGCAGTATGACTAAATGGTTGAGTCTTTGGTCTGCCATATTAGAGACCCAGTTCCTATGCTTAGGTCTGCCAGAAGTGACCTTTTGTAATCTCTCAGTTGTCTAATTTCTAAAATGGGTGAATGATTGTGGACTGCCTCCAAAGGTCAAGATAGGAGATGGTGCTCAATAATAAGGGCTTTGAAGTTCACAGGATTATTAATACTAATTATCAAGAGAGGTAAATTTATAATTCATGGTCTCATCTTGGCTCCTAATCCGGTTCACCTTTCCATAGGCCAAAGTGGCTATTAATGAAGCAGCATTCACTATTCCCCCTTCCTCTAGGACTCTAGTTGTATGCCTACCAATTAACAGGATCTGTGGGGGCTGCATGCTCAGCGCAGTCAGTATGTAGGAAGCTGGAACATGCTAAGGGCTGCTTAGAAGTTTGGAGATTTTAACAACAAGCTCTACTGATACTGTGCAAATGGTGATATCCAGAGCCTTCCAACCCAGACAAATCTATGAGCAGTCCTGGGATCACATATCTTATGCTATCTCCTTTCAAAACATCAAGTTCTTGCTCAAAAGCATGAAGGCATTAGAACTTTTAAAAAACAAACAAAAACCACTTAGATTTTTTTTAGCAAAAAAAAAATTCCTATAACTTCTTTCTCAGATTTTTGAGACTGAACCATTTTCACTGACAGTTTCAAGAAACAGAGCAAACATGGACATTTTCAGCCTGATCAGCTAAAGTTGGACAAAATTACAAGCAATTGATTTTCTGCTAGCCAGGCCTGTAATTATATGTGTGTAGAGAAGGTGCAAAGAACCTGAAGCTTCATATCTGGGGAGTAATTAGAAGACCAGACATTCAGCTGGATTCTCTAATCAGATCCTATCTCTTTGTGCCACTTAGGAGGTACAAAGGGGCTGGAAACTGGCCTCTAAAGCCCAGCAGAGAATTCCCCAATCCTAGGGATACTTCCTGCTGGTGCAAACATTCTGATTCTGGGCATAGAGCCTACCACCCTCCCCTCTTTCACTTTTGGCCCAAAGGATGACAGGGCCTGGGAGGGCCCTGGGGAAGCCACTATGCCTATTCTCCTTTGGGGTGTGTTCCATTTAGCATTTAGAGATGCCTGTCAGGATGTCTACATGTTGTTGAAGCCAAACCTGGCCCCCTGACAGGTCCTTTGCCACTCCCATGCTGAGCTGAGCAAAAGTTTTGGAACACAAGAAAATCTGTCACGGTATCTATAACTTTTAATAATTTTCTCTTTCAGTATATTGGGATTGTGCGAGTAATATTAGACATACATTCTAAACAAATGTCACCACTTCAAGGAGATTTTCATTTTCTTGTTTTGGTTGGTCTGTAGTTTAATCACTTGATTCATTAATTTTCCAGCTTTCTTGCCTGCCCTATATCTGATATCGGGTGCTGAAGGGGTGAGGCAGTGCTAATATCAAAGGAGTAAAGCATCTTGAGGAAAAAGCAGTAAATCATAGTGACCATAAACACTTGGGTTCCTTAGATGCAAAGTGCAATAGAATGTGATTTTCTTTATTAATTATTATATTTTATTTATTAAAAATTTAAGTTTGCTGTTGGAATTTGTAATATGCAGGCTTGTGAATTTGGGTGCTTCCAGCCATATGTGATGGACAGACTTTTGTATTCAGTGTCATTTCATAGTTAATTTTATAGTTATATTTTATTTAAACATAAACAAGGAGTGAAGATTTTTAGCCTTAAACTTGACCTAGCTCAAATTTCAACAAAAGCACATTTCCTTTCCATTCAAACTGCAAAAACTCCTTGATATTTCCCAAATTAAAAAAGAAAATTGATAGGAAAAAATCAGCATTACGAACTATAATGAATTTTAAAAACAAAAGTCAGAACTATTGATTTTTTTCCTTTGGGCAGATCTCTTTTAAGTCTGTGTAACAATAGCATTTTAATAAACCCCTGATCCTTCAGGAGTTCTGCATGCCCAATTCTCACTGATTTAATTCTGCCAATGGTTGAAGTTCAGCCATGTGCACTGTCCGCCATACCACTTCAGCCCAACGTTAAGGGATTTCATGATGCAAAGTGTCTTGAGAAGGTCCCCTGCACTAGACCCCTAAAAACCTAATAGATGTATAAAAGTTACTCACATGAGGAATCCCATTGATTTCAGTGGGACATTGTTTGAGTAAAGATATCTCATGTGCGTAAAGGTTTATGTGGAATTGGGTTATGGTGCTACTTATATGAGTAATAATTACTAATTTTTGTAAGAGCTTGGAGATCACATGGGGTGAGATTTTCACCCCACCACATCCCCTGTATGTTGCCATAAAAACCCCATATCAGTTTTGGGGAGAATTCCCCCAGTGTTGGCACTGGATAAGACAGCTATAAGTTGCTGTACACAGGCCCCCTCACAAAACCTGGCATACGGGTGTTCCAGGGGTGACATCAGAGGCTGGCGGGGACATTCTGGGGGTGGAAGAGTAAAGTATGTGATACTGTGGGGATTCTGAGCAGCACCAGCATTCATGGCTATTGAGGGCTACCAGAAGTGAAAGTGCCCAAAGTTGGATTAAAACCCTTTGAAGGCACAGTTCAAAATATTCCCTGGTTTTCAGAAAGGGACATTAAAAACATCTCCTATTATTGCCTTAAGGGACACTGAACCAAGTATCTTTTAAAGTCATGCAGACTGCTTAATATAATTCCTTGGAAGCGTAACAATGAAATCTGCTGGGATTATTTTTTTTAAACCAAAATTGTATTTCCTGCACATCATGTACAGGACCAATCTGATACATTCAGTTCTTTCACTAGCACTGGTCTTCTAGCATTGATAGAATGTCAGTGTTGAAGAGCAAGAAAGGGCTATTCTATTGACATATGCTAGCAGCCAGTCCAGATGGATCTCATTAGATCCAATCTGTGGTGTAAAAGGGTTTGCATGTTCTTCTATGGGGAATGAGAGACTGGGCAGTGAGGAAAACTCTTTAGAAAAACCAACTCAGGAGGAAGCTCAGGCTACAATGTATGTTGTGTTATTCTTCAACTGGGAATAAAGTAGAGCCCAAGAAACAGGGCTGGGCATTGGATATTAACTCAGCATATGTGTGCTGTGTAGAGGGTAGCCTGGGAACTCTGCTTGTTCACACTGGTATTATTGGCTTGAGTTTATTAACAGAAAAATAATGCTGAACTCTTTGTTTTGGTGCAGAAGTTTAATTTGCAATCAGATATAAAGTAGATTAAGTTTGGGTCCTACTGACCTTGACAGTATCACTTCAATATTCTATCTGAAGATCCCTTTCCAAATAAAAATAAGGGAAACTGACAATGTAAAATAAGTTTCTTATTCTAAAATATAGGATAGGAGATGACTCTGGAGTAGATAGAAGGCTGTAGTTTGCTTGAAAGGCTCTATAACAAAATCTCTGGAGCACAGCTCAGGAAGTTCACCTGTATTACATCTCATCCATCTCTCTCTCTCATATATTTTGTCCATCTCTCTAAGATTACTAGATTGTTCTGTAATTTTGATCAGTCCCCTTTGGAGTGTGTACTTTCCCTTCTACAGTGCTTAGCTTAATTTGTGCCCAGGGCTTGCCACTGCTGAGCCCCAGCATGTCTAGGCTTCGCGGTTCATAGCCCCGCCACCTCGGGGCTTGCTGCGTCCATTATGAAAATAAAAAAAATTACTTCAGCCCCAGCACCTAATTCATTACAAATTAAGCATTGTCCTTCTACTTTAATATCCTCATATGATTTTATTTAATGTGAAATTTACATTGTTCTTCAGATCGAAACCCTGCAAAACCCAACTTGATACCTTCCTATATTTGGAGATTACCCCCAATAGTAATTACTTGACTCTTGGCCAATTTATTTCCCCAAATATGTGCTCAAACCCTACAGCCTGTTTCCAACTTCTTAATAAGTTTTTCTTATTGTATCAAAAATGTACTCATGTCAAGTTATGTTACTTCATTATTGCTGCCCAATGTTACATAGAACAAAACATTTTTAAAGGCATCAGTTGAAATTTGTTTGACAAAACCTGTTTGATTAGTCCATATGCTTCCTTGCCACCATCTCCTCTCTGTTGCAAGACAAATGTTTACATTGCGATTTTCTTCTTATTAGTTCTAATATCTTACATAGAACAGAGTTAAATTAACTGGTCAATACTTCCCCCATTCTTCCTTTTGGAAGATTGAAACCATGTTGGCTTTTCTCCCGTCAGGTGCCTAATCTGTCTTCCGACATTTATCAAAAGTGATTGCTAATAGTTCTATTTAGACTACTCTTGGGGATATCTTGCTCTATCCTGCTGATTTGTATGTTTAATTTTAATAGATATTCCTGTACCATCTCTTTATTGCTAATTTGCTCTGGATCACTTCAATACTCATTTAAGTTTGATAACTCAATAATTAACACTTTAATTTTTATTATAATCTGAAAAGAAGTATTATTTATTACTTCAGCTTCCCTTGTACTTCTTCATCTATTATTCCACCCTGAAATTTATTTAATAGACCCTATTCATTCCTCTGATTTTATCTTTTTTGTGGAATACTGTATTTGTAGACATTTTCTTATTTCCTTCAGCCGTCTTCATTAGCATGATTCTACTATGCTTTTTTTTTGCCCTTTATATTTCTTGTTTTTACTTATTCCTCCTGGTTTTTATATATTCCATAGTTCTATTTCTGTTTCATTTGTATTATTAACCTTCTTAGCTTCGTTTGTCTTACTGCTCTTCTTTTCTTTTACACCGAAATGCTTGCTTTTCTCTTTTTTATGCTATTCCTCAACATATCTATACTAAATTAGCACTCTTTTTCTCCTGATAACTGTACCACTATAACAGGACCCTTCTGCTAACTAACAATTTTCTGTTAATGTTATTGAGGCAATGGTGTTCATGTCACCATATGCAACAATTCTGTCAGGTGTCTGTATTTTCTACCCAGCCCAGGTGAATGCACCTCACCTCCCACCACACCCAAACTGAGCCTGGATGCTGTGTCAGGGAAAACGCACAGCTGCTTCCCCGAAAGATGAGAGGGGTCACGAAGCAATACTTACAATCTATGCTGGACCTTGGGGTAAATGAGTAATCCGATAGTGATTGGAGAAGTCCAGTCGTGTTGGTCTGTAAGTCAGATGGAACTACCCGATTTTGCATCAAATTTAGAAAAGTCAATGCCATGTCAAAGCTTAACACATAATTCATGCTGTGCATTGATGAGCGAACAGATCACTTGGGTGAAGCCAAATATATTACCACCTTGGATCTTACCAAAGGATAATGGCAAATTCCACCCATGCCAGAGGCTCAAGAAAAAATGGCCTTTGCTGATCCCGTTGGCTTGTATCAGTTCCAGACCATGCTGTTTGACTTACCTCGTGCTCCAGCAACATTTCAAAGCTAATGGACCAACTCCTCCATCCCCATAGTAGTTATGTCACCGCATTCCATAATGATGTCATGATTTATAGCCAGAGCTGGGATGACACCTGAAGCAGGTTGCTGCTATATTCTGGATCCTCAAAGAGGTCATACTAACAGCAAACTCCAACAAATGCAACATAGGCAAAGACAAGACAATCTACCTGGGGCATACCTTGGGGAAGGGCAAGGTATGACTTCTGGTGGACAATGTCCAGACCTGAAGGATCTGCCACACTCTGACTTCAAAGAAGCAGGTGCAAGAACAAATGGATATAAACTGGCCTCCAACAAGTTTAGACTTGAAATTACATGAAATTTTTTAACCATCAGAGGAGTGAAGTTTTGTAACAGCCTTCCAAGGGGAGTAGAGGGAGCAAAAACCGTAAATTGTTTCAAGACTGAGCTTGATAAGTTTATGGAGGGGATGGTATGATGAGGTGCCTACAATGGCATGTGGTCCATCTGTGACTGCAAATATCTCCTATTGCCAGAGATGGGACACTAGATAAGATGGCTCTAAGTTATCACAGAGAATTCTTTTCCAGATATCTGCCTGGTGGGACTCCCCCATTTGCCCAGGGTCTAACTGATCACCATATTTGGGCTTTGGAGGGAATCTTCCCCCCAGCTCAGACTAGCAGAGACCCTGGGGTTTTTCACCTTCCTCTGCAGTGTGGGGCATGAGTCACTTGTAAGTTTGAACTAGAGTAAATGGTGGATTCTCTGTAACTGGAAGTCTTTAAATCAAGATTTGAGGACTTCAGTAACTGAGCCAGAGGTTATGAGCCTATTACAGGAGTGGGTGGGTGATGTTCTGTGGCCTGTGATGTGCAGGAGGTCAAACTAGATGATCATGGTGGTCCCTTCTAGCCTTAAAGTCTATGAGTCTTGGGGTATGCAGGTTTCTGGGAATGGTGGGATACTACCACTGGTTTGTATTGGGATTCTCATCTACTGTGTCCCCTCTCACCAATCTGCTCCAAGATGGTAGCCCAAAAAGATTCACTGGATGAAGGCCTGTGAGAGAGCCTTTCAGACTCTAAAGGCTCACCTCTGGAGTGATCTCATCTTCTACAGCCTAGATTTCACCAAAAAATGTCTCCCAGACTGAAGTCCTCTGAAATTGGGTTGGGAGCATTCTTTTCCCAAGTGGCTGGCAGGGACCATCCTGTCCTCAACCTATGCTGAATATTGTTCCCAAGAGGAAAACCATACTCTGTGTTAGAAAAAGAAGGTTTGACTGTGACGTAGGCCATGGAGGCACTCAGATGTTACCTCGTAGGCATAAACTTCACCCTAGTCAGGTGCTGCCATTATGGCTCCATGCCATGAAAGACACCAATCCCTGACTCATGATTTAAACCAGGCCTCCACTGTTGCTGCACATGGTACTGCAGCTACACTGCTATTTATCCCTATTGAGCTACCACAAATATGTGTATGCGAGGAGGTGAATCACTCCCATATCTCGTAATGTAGACATAGTCATAGTGGTCCTTTGGCCACTAGTGGTCTCTGGACCACAATTTGGGGACCACTGAATTAGGGCACTAGTAGATGGAGGCTTCCTTTTAAATAGGACAATGGGGACCTGTTATGTGCCCCATCCAGGACAGCAACAGAAGTAGAGACATCTTTATTCGCCAGTGGGCTCATGTTATTATCCTACAGAGCTACCCTGTTTCCCCGAAAATAAGACAGTGTCTTATATTAATTTTTGCTCCCAAAAATGCGCTAGGTCTTATTTTCAGGGGATGTCTTATTTTTCAGAAATGAAAAATGCCTTATTATCGGTGGATGCCTTATTATCGGGGAGGTCTTATTATCGGGGGGATGCCTTATATTACAACGAGAGGCAAAACTGTAAGTAGGCCTTATTTTCGGAGGATGTCTTATTTTCGGGGAAACAGGGTATCAGCCTTACACAAAGCAGCATACACTCTACGCAGTGGTTCTCAAAGCCAGTCTGCCGCTTGTTCAGGGAAAGCCCCTGGTGGGCCGGGCCGGTTTGTTTACCTGCCACGTCTGCAGGTTCAGCCGATTGTGGCTCCCACTGGCTGCGGTTCGCCACTCCAGGCCAATTGGGGCTGCGGGAAGCAGTGCAGGCCGAGGGATGTGCTGGCCGCCTTTCCCGTTGGCCTGGAGCGGTGAACCGCGGCCAGTGGGAACCGTGATTGGCCGAACCTGCGGACGCGGCAGGTAAACAAACCGGCCCGGCCCGCCAGGGGCTTTCCCTGAACAAGAGGTGGACCTGTTTTGAGAACCACTGCTCTACAGCATGTGGCACTCGAGCATGACTGGTAAATATCACACTAATGGAGGTGCCTCCATGAGCTCTCAGCACTGTCTGAGTCTTGGTTTGCATGCCTCTTTCACCTGCCTAACATGTCCGAATCTCTCAGGAAATTACCGAGCAGCCCAGGTGTTCAGGTAAGACCTACCAGTAAGGCTGAGTGGAAAGGGAAAATGCAGAATGTGATTTTAATGTTAAAATGCAGAAACTGAATCTTCATTATTTGCTCAGGCAAAACATCTGCAGAATTCATGTCATTTTACATGTGCAAGGAATGAAGCCTCAGGTCCACAGCTGGAAAGGATATTCTGTTACAATTGTTATTATTTAGTGAGACTGTTTTAGCTGGCCAGATTTGTTGGACAGGTGCAGTCTCTGAAACATTAATAATGAAGAGAACCCACTCAGGAAAGTGGGGTAAAAATCATGAGACTTTCCCATTTAGCAATATTACTGGGAGGGTTTTGTGTGTGCCTGTAGATTTTTTTTTTTTTTTTTTTTTGCTTTTTTGTTTTGGTTTGTTTAGATTTTTGTTTCTTTTTGTTTTTTTGTGGTGGAGTTGTTTAAATCTCGGGGGTTGTCAGCACTGTAAATAGTCAGTAGGCAGGCTGAAAAGCATGAATCCTAGATATTATTCCTTTAACTGAAAGCTTCTGTAAATATTCTAGGAAATAACATGTCATTTACTTATTTTTCCTAATGGAAGAGTAGATTATATTGATTGTATCATTAGACTATTTACTATTGTGGCTATTCCTAAAGGAGGAAATTGGACCAGCCCTCTTTTGTGCTCGGTGCTGTACCTGTGCATAGAAAGGGACAGTCCACATCTCAAGGAATTTCTTTGCAAGAGATTTTTAATTGTGTTTTTTCCAATATGGTTTGCAGTAATTTAGACCCCAGTCATGCATACACTTCTGTATGTGCTTAATTTTAAGCACCTGAGTGGTCTCATTGACACAAAATAGCTACTCATGGGAGTAAAGTTAAGCTTGTGTTAAGTGTTTTGGTGAAAATAATTTCAACTTTGCTTGATTAAGTAGTACTTTCCAGTAGATGGCAGCATACATTCAATCTTTTTTTTTTTTTTTTTTTTTTTTAAAGAAAATCCTTTGAATTTAATAAGTGGGAAAAAAATGTGAAGGAAAATCTTACTGAAGTCCACAAAACAATATTTAAGACATTGTTTGCTAAGTGCCTATGTTTGATGTAATCCCCAAATATTTGATTTCTATTTGGTTTTAGTGTTAATAAATACTTTGAGAAATTGGTGTAGAGAACCACACTCCAGGAGCTCAAAAGGAAAATTCAATGTAGTCTGCAGTAAATAGAAATGAGTCTCCCTTTGTCTGACTGTAGACTTTTGGTTTTTTTCAGGCCTGAAGCTGTGTAAAAAGGTTGAACCACAAGAGAGGAAAAAATTATGTTAGATTTCATAGATTTAATTTACTTTAAAAAAAATTGACCTATGAACCATGCTGTAATCTAAAAGTTACTATTCAGGAAGGATTTAATTGAAAAAGAAGAATGTAATTTGTAAACTGCTTTGATATATATATTTGGTACCTTTGGTTGCAGTATTTTTCAGAAATGTCTAAAGATTCAATTTCTACCAATCCAAGAATGAATTATTATAATGACCTACATAGTCGCCTAATTCTACTGATTAAAAACATGATTGCCTGCACTGGAAAGATAAAAATATCCTTTCTTCCCAGACAGAAGGGCATGAAAAAAATATTTTTCTGACAATAAACAAGTTCACCTTGGACTAAATCCTGCGAGATGCTGAGCATTCTCAACTCTTGACTCCACTGAAAGGTCAGGATATTCAACACCTCACAGTATCTGGCCTCTTAATTCTTGCAATAAGTATTAATATTTTATGGCAAAACTTTATCTTATGTGATTAATATTCTATAGCAACAATGTATGAAGAAATATTCTAATGCGAAGAGACCCAAAACATTTCTTTGCATTGCTATTAGGCAATACTTAAAGGTTTATTATTATTAATTACTTATTGATTCAATTAAAATGAGTGTCAAAAATAAGTGAATTCTGATACCTTTTCTTTAATCTTTTAAATAAGTTTAAGGTTAGTCATTTTTTTAATTAATCCAAAGGCTCACAAACAAGAAAAGCATCCCTGGGATAAGAGGGAAGGTAACTCATGGATCAGTAATTGGTTAAAACATAGGAAATAAAGGGTAGGAATAAATGGTCAGTTTTTACAGTGGAGAGAGTTACATAATGGGGTCCTCCAAAGATCAGTATTCAGACCAGTGTTGTTCAACAAAGGGGTAAACAGTGAGGTGGCAAAGGTTGCAGACAATACAAAATTACTCAAAATAGTTAAGTTCAAAGCTGACTGCAAAGAGTTACAAAGGGATTCACAAAGCTGGGTGATGGGGCAACAAAATGGCAGATGAAATTCAATGAGGATAAATGCAAAATAGTGCACACTGGAAAATATAATCCCAACTATACATACAAAATGAAGGGATCTAAATTAGCTATTACTACTCAAGAAAGTGATGGTGGAGTCATTGTGGATAATTCTCTAAAAACATCATCTCAATGTGCAACAGATATAAAAAAACTAACAGACTGTTAGGAACCATTAGGAAAGGGATAGAAAATATCATAATGCTGCAATATAAATCCATTGATTATTGCATGCAGTTCCAGTTGCCCTATCTCAGAAAAGATAAATTAGAATTGGGAGAAGGGCAACAAAAATGATTAGGGGTATGGAATAGCTTCCATATGAGGAGAAATTAAAAAGACTGGGACTTTTTAGCTTAGAAAAGAGATGACTAAGTGGGGGATATGATAGAGGTCTATAAAATCATGAATGGTGTGGAGAAAGTGAATAGGGAAGTGTTATTTACCCCTTCATGTAACACAAGAATCAGGGGTTATCCAATGAAATTAACAGGTAATAGATTTAAAAATAACACAAGGAAGTACTTCTTCACACTGCTCACAGTTAACCTGTGGAACTCGTTTCCAGGGGATGTTGTGAAGGCCAAAAGTATAATTGGATTAAAAAAAGATAAGTAGAAAATTTCATAGAGGTTATGTATATCAATGGTTACTAGCCAAGATGTTGAGGGACTCAACCCCATGCTCTGGGTGTCCCTAAGCCTCTGTCTGCCAGAGGCTGGGACTGGATGACAGGATAGCTCACTCGAAAATGGACCTGTTATGGTCATTCCCTCTGAAGCATCTGGTACCAGCCACTGTTGGAAGACAGGATACTGACCCAGTAGGACTGTTCTTATATTCTTAATCACATAGTTCCCAGTTCTACCACCGTTAGTCATAGCGAGTACATTACTCTGCAACTAATCCCACTAATATCATTCCATAACCTATTCTTTGGACTCATGTCTTTTCTGGCTAGTGAAATTGGGGAAGACAGAGTCCATTGCTTGTGGAGGTAGTTAATGCAGCCCTCAGGATAAGCATGTAGTCAACTTCTCTCATGGAAGTTGCTGTGAGGTTTTCACCCAAGAAACCATTGCTAATCCAGCCAGCTGTCTAATTCACTGTCTACAATTTTGATTAAGATTATAGAAAGGACTGGAGAAGACAACCCTGAGTACTTACATGCCTTCAATTATCTTGACCCATGTCAGTGTTAGTACAGATTTTGGTCGACATCAAAGACTGCATCAAAGGTGTTAGTAGCTGGTGTCCTCGTTGCATTGCATATTTCTGATCGTGAGCTGCTGTCTTATCTGTGGATTGTAACAAGTGTGGATGGAGCTACTCTCAGTGACTCCATTCCATCCTTGCTGAGTCTTTCCAGAGAAGGGTCTTGGGCAATTGTCTTTATATGACAGCACCTTGTTCAGCATGTATATGGTGCCATTGGGAGGGTTAGTGAGGAGGCATGGGTACGGTCATCTCAGTATACTGATAACACCGTGGTTTATATTTCAGTCTCATGTGATTATTGCTATTGAACAACTTGTCTGGGTGAGATTGGGCATAGGTGAGAGCTAGCTGATTGAAGCACAATCTGAATAAGTTATGATGCTTGTAGGCTTGTAGATGAAACTAGAAGACAGAATTCCTGATTCATGGTGTATGTGGTATTTGTTACGGTAGTAAAGTTAATATACTGAGGGTAATAGATCCCCAGATGCTATTAGATGCCCGTATAGTAGCAGTTTTGAGGAAGGCTTTTCTCCATCTTTGTCCAGCTTGAAGGATATTTTTCATATGCTAGATTTGTTACTGTGACTCATCCCTTTGTCACCTTGAGATTAGACTATTGTAATGCACTCGACATAGGACTACACCTATGACATAAAAGCTGACATAAAATGCAGCATCTCACTTGATAAGCCCTGTTTTCTTGCCAAGAGCATGTGACATCAATGTGCCATGATTTGCATTTGACACAAAGTCCTGTGTGGCTTGAGTTTGTCTACTTGAGAAGCCACATCTGTGATTAGTGGAGGTGCTCAAGCTGGAGCTCCCTCAGTATAAATGAGAAGAAGTTGTCTGCATGGCATTCTCTATGAGGGTCCTCCAAGTTGGTTCCTATTCCACCTCTTGCTCCAATATACCCTGAGTTTGTTGAACCGGCTGTGGCTTTTTTGCCACCCCAGGCAAAAAAGCCTCCCGCCGCCCCCAGTGGGGAGCGCGGCAGGGGAGGGCGCTGAGCCCAGCTGCGGCCCCGCTCTCCCCTGCTGGCCGGAGCATCGGGGGGAGGGCGGCGAGTCTGGCGGGGGCCCTGCTCTCCCCGACCGGCCGGAGCGCCCCCCCCCAGGTGCCACCCCAAGCACCTGCTTGGTCGGCTGGTGCTTGGAGCCGGCCCTGTTGAGCACACTCTCAGACTTGCGAATATACCCAGGTTTGAGGGGATGGAGGAGCAAAATATGATCTGGTTTTTGTGGGGGAGGGAATTAATTATTTGGTTTGATATGCCGTGGTTGGTTATTTTCTGGCCTGGGGTATTGGGAGCAGCCACTGGCTTTATAACTGATTTTTATTTTATTTCATTTTAGAGCTTTTGACAATGGCCTAGAGATCCAGATAAACCCATTTTGTATATATTATAAACAAACTATGCTCTTCAGTGCACAGAACACAAATATAATAATAGTCCCTGCCACAAGGAATTTTTTTCATTTCTAAAAGAATATCATGTATATTACCTAATTTATCTACACTGTGTCCCATGTGAGGGAAATCTACAAATAGGAAACCCTGACACCAAGTTGAAATTTTGGCCCTGTGGAAGTCAACAGGAGTTTTGCCAGGGATTTTAACCCAAGAGATTAAATAACTTGCACAAGAGCACACATGAAGTCTGTGGCAGAACCAGGAATTAAACCCAGCTGTCCTGCATCTCAATTCAGCCACATAACTATGCTTTCCTTCTACCGTCTTATAGTCAAAGAGGGCATGATCATCAGAGGTTCAAGGACAGTTTCTCGTACATACAGGCAAGACCAGACACACTGGTGAACCAAGTGGACAGTGCCAGGTTGGAGATATACCTATGTCATAGAGCTGGAAGGGACCCTGAAAGGTCATTGAGTCCAGCCCCCTGCCTTCACTAGCAGGATCAAGTACTGATTTTACCCCAGATGGCCCCCTTAAGGATTGAACTCTCAACCCTGGGTTTAGTAGGCCAATACAGAAATCACTAAGCTATCCCCCGCAAGGTTAAGGGCTTTTGATTGATGAGGGCTTTTTATATATAGTTTTCATGAACTTGCTGTCTTCTCATCTAAGATGATGTTGGGTAAGTTTGTGAGCATTGTGGCCAAAGTGAATCTTTAAGCTTTCTGTTAAACAAATGATTAAATAACCATATGCAAACAGATGGTAACATTTTCAAAAGAACCTAAGTTGCATTTCCAAAACAATCTTAAGTTCCAAGCACCTAAGTCTTAAGTTTACTAAGGCACAGATTTTTAAAGGTATTTAGGCATTGCTACGCTCAGCGTTGCAACATCTAACTAACTTTGGTGTCTAATTCTCATTTTCAAAAGGGCTTTAGGCAATTAGGAGCCAAAATCCCATTAACTATTAAGCACAGCAATACCTAAATATCTATGTATTTAGGAGCCTAACTCCTACTTCTGAAAATGAGACATAGGGTCCTAAGTCACATAAGTGGTTTTGAACATTTCACCCTGAATCTAGTGCTGCAAGTTTTCTGTAATCCTTCTCTTCATACGCTGAAGAAGTCCAACTCTCTTCCATCTCTAATTTGGTTCTTTTAAACTCAATTTGGAAGGCATTTTATTTTGTGTAATTTTCCATGGGGAATGTTGTCCTCTTGCCACTTAGATTTCCTGCTAACAGACACTTGGAATCTGTCCTGTACCCAGTGGGCTTCTTTAACTTGTGGAACCAGCATGTACTGTACTGTATGTGACAGATAAGCCAGGTTCTTGCTGAACTGTTCTTGAACAATTTCTGTAATGTATTAAGCAGAACTATCTTTCTTTCGGTGTCAGGCATGTGTGTCTTATTCTAATTATTTTTTCCCTCCAACATTTTTGTTCAAATTGCTGCCACAAATAATAGTTATAATAGTCTCTTTCCATTGTCACTATAGAGAGGGGATCTTCTAGAATTATTGCTTAAATTGATATTTTCTCATTGAATATGTTAAAATCTATGTAGATTCATAATAATATATTAACTGGTCCACCCAGATATTCTATTTTAGTTCAGGTGAGGTAAGGATGCTATTCTTCCTCTCTTAGGCCATGTCTACACTACAAAATTAAGTCGATCTTACTTATGTCAGCCGCCGCAGTAATTACATCACTTGTGCATGTCTACACTTTGCGCCTTTTATTGACGGTGTGCATCCTGACCAGGAGCACTTGTATCGGTTGTACCATCAGTGTGGGGAATTGTTGGACGGCTCCTGAAAACCAGTAACAGTTGATGTAAGTAACGCAGTGTCTACACTGACACTATGTCAACCTAACTACATTGACCTTGACTCTACGCCGCTTGTGGAGATGGAGTTATTAAGTCAGCATAGTGGGGCAGTTATGTTGGCGGGAGTGAAATTTAAGTGTAAACCCTTCCATAGTTAGGTCGATGTAAACTGCCTTGTGATGACCTAACTCTGTAGTGTAGACCAGACCTTAGTCCTCTATCATCTGAGTTGCTCATGTGATGACAACACAAATAATAAGAGAGACGTCATTGGATACTCAGTGACAAAGCACAGACGGATGCAAGTATGCTAGGTGCTGTATTTCCCTTTCCACCCTCAAAGAGCTGTGAGCAACTTGCTATCCTACCTGAAGACGCAGATGTTCTTGTTTCTTATTCTTTGGGGGGTAGCTAATCAGCATCAGCCTTACCTCTTTCTTCTACTACTCTTCAGTAGTATTTTGTTTACACTCCTGCAAGGCACCTAATAAGACAATTTTCATTAGCAGTTTCTTTTTACTCCAGGGGTGAACCATCTGTTGGCATCTGTTGCTCTAAGTCTCTCACTACTATATTAACTAATATAACAATTTAAAACTGTACAGCATGTTTTAGCTCCACACTATGCAATTTTAAAATTGTGTTGCTTGCATGTTACAGAACTACATTTGAGCACTGGTGGAGATGGGGGTTAAGCTCAAACACAGTCGGACTAATGCAGTTCACTACCCCTTTGGGAACTATATCGGACTCACTAAACAGTTTTGAAAGCTATTTCAAAGCAAATTATACTTAAGGCTGGGTTAGCTTACTGCCAACGTGGACATGACTTATGTCAGACTCTGGATGGACTTGTAATGCTATAAGCAGTTATAAGCTACTGCGAAAGTCACAAACTGAGCAAACAAAGCAACAAAGCCAAGCATGTACTTCAGCACCAGAAAGAAAGAAAGAAAGTGATGTCAATAACTCTATCGGATTGCTTTTTAGAAGACACTACAGAATGATGCCTTTAGAAAAAGGAGGCAGAATGGCAATGGACCAGACTGTCACGTGATTGACTCTGCTATGGTTGTTTGCAGCAACGATTGCACTGAGCTACTTCAGCCTTTGTGTGCATTTTTCCCTGGGGTTTCGGTTAGAAGTTTGAAAATTCTCCTGTTTTTCTTCACTCTGCAGATCTCGCAGTCACCTTATTGAGTTTTCCTTACCCAGAAATAGGATTCCTCTTGGAACCTAAAACCTTGCTCATTAATTAGTACCAAAGTCACCACTGAACAATGCCAGCTACATCTTTGCAACTTCAGCCTAGAAAGCAAAAGTGTGGGAACAGGAATTAAACCCAGGTGTTCTGCATAGCCCTGCAGTGAACTACCACTAGGCCACAGAACTGCAAAAAACAATTGTTTTTTAGAGCAGAGTGGTTTTCAACCTGTGGTCCGCGGACCTGAGGGGTCCACAGACTATGTCTAAGATTTCCACACCTCCTTTCAAAAATGTTCAGGGGTCTGCAAATGAAAAAAGGTTGACAACCACTGTTTTAGAGTAATGGCTGTACATGTGCAATTTTTGGAACATGTCAGTAATTATGGCACTGGTGGTATAAAATCTGTAGATACTTTTCATTCTACTTACTCATCTGTATTAAGTTGCTTTATTAGTAAGCCAGATGAATAGATAGTTTGCCTACACTTCATCTGTACTTTTTCCCTTTGAAAGCAGATTCAACTGTCCTCCAGTCTAAATGAGAAAAATATACCTAAAATGGCTGCATGCCTGTAAATAAAGACTGGACTAACCACAATGGCAGCTGTTGGGTCTCCAGCACTTTTTGCCTAAATATGGCTGTAGGAGCCTAACTTTAGGCACCCAAGCAGATTAGATATTCTGAACAAGTCAATACTAATAATACAGTTTTACTGCTATCAAAAATAAATGCTCTTGGAATTTCTGCATCCCCATTTTTGTTTTTAAATTAGTGACTGAGACAAGTGTCATTTAACTTCTGCTTTCTGAGTTGCCATTCTGTCTATGAACCACGAGGGTTCCATTCTAAATCCCTTCTCTGGTCATAGGTAGGACACAATCAGCAAGATCAGGCACTGGCTGGGAGAAACAGATAGCTTACTAATTAGGTTTCCTTTGGTGTTTGAGCATAATTTCGTGCTGTTTTGCATGAACTTTTTTGAAACCCAGGTCTTGCCAGATAATTAGACAGAAGGCCACTCCTAAAAAGAAAATAAGTAATGGGGAAACATTGGCCTTGGCCTTGGCCTTGTTGTCTCAGTAATTCAGTGGAAGTTATACTTATTGCTCTTAAATTGAACATATGATGAAGTTTCTTCTGCTGGTCACTTTGTTGCTTGTACCAGAGAATTACAAAGAGGCCTAATTCCTCCACAAAGGTTCAGTCCAAGAATGTATGTATTAGATATCTGAGGCACCTAGTATTACTATAGATGGAGGAGATAGGAAGGGAAAAGTCTCTTTCTTTCTCTCTAACTTTAATTTGTTTACTTTGATCGATTAACAGTGCTTTGTCTGGGATCCACAGGGCTACAACACTGTATAGTGCTTTGTATAGTCAGTTTCATTGTTTCCCTTTTAGAGTCACTGTCCCCTATAGTTTGGGTGGGTCTTTCAGACTGCAGTTGGAGAGAGAAAAGCATCTTTAAAAGTAAGGAAATGGGATTGTAAAACCAGTGGTGGCCCTGAAACTATTTTAAACTTATTTTATAGAGATAGACTAGATTTCAAATGCCGGAGTATCTTAAACCATTTTTTTGTCATTTTTTTGGTCTCTTTTGTAATAAAAAAGAAAAAAAATAAGTATAGCATTTGAAGAACAGGAGTACTTGTGGCACCTTAGAGACTAACAAATTTATTTGAGCATAAGCTTTCGTGGGCTACATCCCGCTTCTTCGGATGTAGCCCA